>NW_027497814.1:0-136397 GCF_021521415.1 Bidens hawaiensis | reverse complement strand
AAATAATGTCTTTAAATCTTTAATGCAAAGACCACGGATGCTAGCTCCGTGTCACGTGTAGGGTAATTATCTCCGTGAGGTATTAGCTGTCGTGAGGCATAGGCTATCACTTTTCCACAGTGCATGAGGACACAACCTAATCCCATATGAGAAGCATCTGAATAAACGGCCAAATCCTCAGTACCATATGGTAATGCCAACCCTGAAGCTTGCATTAATTTATGTTTCCATTCATGGAAAGCCTTTTATTGATCAAATCCTTATTCAAATTTGGCAACTTTCTTTTCAACTTTGTCAACGACAATGCTATCTTAGAGAAATCCTGAATGAACCTTCTATAATAACATGCTAAACCCAAGAAACTACGAATCAGACGGTGATAGGAGGGTTTCATTTCATAACAACTTCCATTGTAGAGGGATCAACCATTATAACACCTGGGTTAATCACATGACCCTAGAGTTGTACCTCCCACAACCAGAATGTGCACTTAGAAAACTTTGTGTATTGTTTTTCCCTCCTTAATGTTTCAAGAACTTCTTTAAGGTGACAAGAATGATCACATTCATTTTTAGAGTAAATAAGGATGTCATCGATAAAATCAATGACGGAACGATCAATCATAGGGCAACATACCCGGTTCATAAGGTCCATAAACGCTACATGGGTGTTTTTTAACCCGAACGACATTACAATAAACTCGTAATGTCCATAACGTGTGCGAAAAGCAGTGTTCGGTATATCTTGTGCCGTTACTTTCAACTGATGATAACCCGACCTAAGATCGATTCTCGAAAACCATCTAGCTCCTTGCAGCTGATCAAATAAGTCATCAATCACGGTAATCAAGGCACATGCGCATGATACCGTCTTTCTTCTTTACAAAGAGTATTGGCACGCCCCATGGATAATTACTCGGCCGAATGAAACCTCTATCAAGCAAATCTTGCAATTGGGTCCAAAGTTCTTTCATATCTGAGGGAGCCAACCGATAGGGAGCCTTATCAATTGGTTGAGGTCTTGGAATAAGATCGATTTGATATTCAATTTGTCGATTTGATGGTACATCATATAAATCATTTGGAAACACATCTGGAAATTCTCGTACCACCGGAACATCTTCAAATTTAGTAAAATCGGCTTCGTATCAATAACATATGCTAGATAGGCCATGCATCCATGTTGGATAAGCCTTCTAGCCTTGATCATATAAATAACCCATGGCATCGAGCAGCTTCGATCACCATGAATTGTGACTGGGCTACCATCAAGGGATTTAATTCGAATTTGTTTCTTTCCACATACAATGTTTATGTGGAAAACCAATCCATTCTAAGAACAACATCAAAGCCGCCAAGGGTCAAAAGGAATAACCTAGTAGGAAAGTTAATTCCTGAAAGTTCTATAAGAGAATTTCTAATTGCTTCATTAGTTTTCACAGACTTTCCACTAGTAACCTCTACTTCAAAAGCACAACAAAGTCAGGGATCTTATTTAGTAGAGCACAAAATGCGATAGATATAAAACTCTTACTAGCACGTAATTCAAACAAAATAGAAGAAGGAATACCATTAGCCGAAAATGTACCTCACACAATATCGGGTGTTTCCATAGCTTCTTTCTGAGAGAGGATGTATGCTCTTGCTTTAGCTTTTGGTTTATCACCTTCTTTCACATTAAAAGTTTTATATTGACCTAACCCGCGTGGCTTATTCTTAGGAATAGCAGTGAATGAGTGCCTAGTTTCACAACAACTAACACATTTAGCATCAGGACATTTATACGAAAGGTGCCTCATCTTTCCGCATCTAAAACATAAGTTCGAACCAAGAAGACATTGCCCATATTGACTCTAACCGCACTTCCTACACTCTTTCTTTTCGCCAGAACCCCACGTTTGTGTTTCCTCGTCCTCTACTTTAACACTCTTTTCTCTTGGCTTGTAGTTGTTATTACCAAATCATTTAGTTGTTATTGTGGTTGTTCCATTTCTTCCTTGGCTCAGACGATTTAATATCATCCCTCACTTCATATAGCATACCACTAAGATCGACGGCTTCTCAAAAAGTATCGGGTTTATCTAGTATCACCTGCCTACGAATTTAAGTTGGCAAACCCTGTTGGCTTTAAACAGAATACACATGGGTGCAACGTACATATCATTCATAAGCTCGTAACACTATTAATAGTGACAATATATTTATTTTATTCCATAATTTCGCAAGCACGCAAATAGTTTGATAATAAGGAAAATATCATTACATCGTAATGAAACAGTTACTACTATTCATTTAAATAAAACCTAAAGTCAATCTAGTTTTCGTGTCCTAGCACTTCATCATATCAACCTGTAGGACGTTTAAAATAATAAAATTTGTCAACAACACATGTTGGTGAGCGTTCATAAGTTTTGTGTGTGTGTATTTATGTAAAAGTGTGATTCAACAATCGTCATGCGATTTATATTCAACATAGAGTAAATGGAACGATAAAAATCGCCCCAACCCAGGTTAATGATAATGATACCACCATTATTTACAACCGAAGTTGAAGGATAGGTAGCGCAGGTACATCATGTCGGACCCTCCAACTTTGCGTTTGCGATTGCGATTGCGATTGCATCTAACAATAAAGCAGTAAACACATTGCACATAATACACACATACATCATAAATAATATGTATGAACAATAACAACACAAACGATATAATGTGAATCGATTTGAAAACAAATGCATAACCAACGAATTAAAATTTGAGACGTACTACACCCCAAAAATATATAAAGCGTTAAAATGGGGTTATAATAAATCACCTCGTAAAATGAGAAATGATAGTTTGAACGAGTTGAACAAACGAGGCTGAGAATCACGGTGGATTATCCTAAACAAGTAAATAAGTATGCTAGATTTTAACAACGAGTCTAAATAGAAAGTAAACTACGTCAAATCGGGACTTAGAGATTTTTTAATAAAAATTAGGTTAGCTAAAATGAATTCAAGTTTTTCTAAATCGTTTGACATTTATTAGTTGAACAATGATTTGTAAATGCAAAATTATAACTTATTAATATAATCTTAAATAACAAGATTAAAAAACAGTTTATGATTACATGTTTTGTGTTTTAGTAACATAATAAATTAATTTGCTAATTAACTAATTTAAAGGTTTTTACATGAATTATTTTAAAGAAAATATGCATATTAGTTTATGTTGAACAAAAATAAACAATAATTAATTTACTTAATTAATATTTAAAGATATGAAGTATATAAGATATATTTAAATAAAACATTATTTTACAAATCATCTTATTTAAAAGAAAGTTTATAAGTTTATGATAATCAATGGATCATAAGATTTAGCTAAATGTTTATGCATGTTCCTGTAAAATAACTAGGTTTGATCCAATATTTAGAAAAATCAAAGTGTTTATCTTAGATATCCATGATCATGAGGAACAACTTATGAACAAGTATGAACATTCAATGTAAAATCAAAACAAAAACTATAAAATTCATTAAATCATAAAACTTACTTTTTAGTTCTTTGAAGCTTAATAAAAGAATGTATTAAGGTGTGTAAAATGATGGAGAATTAGGCCTCCTTTTATAGTGAAATTATATAGTTGTTATGTTTTATAGAGTTTGTGAAAATTAATCATATTTAATATAATTAAAAACAAAAATTAAAATGGTTAAAGGGTTTTCAAAGTGTTCAACTCTTTCTATCAGTTTTAACTAATTAAAACATTTATTGTTTTTATTAGTTAACTAACATAACATATGATGATGATGATGATGATGATGATGATGGCGATGACGATGACGGATGGTGATGGTTCAAGAATAATTCAAGTGAATTGCATGGTATATGTACATGAAATAGATGATTTTGATTATGAATGTTTTAAATGAACATGCAATACTACAAGGGTGGTGAAAAATATAATTGTATAAATGATCACATGATTGAAGGGTGAATTACGAGTAAGTTCAAAAGTGACGAATGTGACATAAACTACATGAAACGAAATTTAAGATTGATTAATAAGATTATAAAAACTATATATATAAATAAAAACAAAACAAAAAATTTAAAACATGTTTGGTTTTCGGGTTTGAAAATTAACGAACGTTACCAAATCCGCTTAGCTTCAGGAGGCACCAAACGTGAAATCTCATTAAAGTTATTGGTATACTCTCGATGTGTCATATTCCTAGCCTCAAGCTTAAAAAAATCTCCCTCAAACTTGGTCAGTTCATTAGTCGGACAAAAGTGCTCAATTACCAACATCTTAAGCTCGTCCCACTTCATCCTTTGGATAACACATTCTCCCATGACCAGAGTAATACTTTCCCACCAACATAAAGCCTCAAAAACGAACAAATGAGCTGTGAACTTAACTTTCTGATCCTCCCTACATTCACTTATTATTATTATCGCATCCATTTCTCTGATACATCGATGAGCAGCTATAGCATCTTTGGTGCCTTCGAACTCTGGAGGACTACATTTTTTAAACGAACCATAGTTGCATCCCTTAAAATATTTCTTTATTTGAACCCCCTTCGTCTTCGTCACTACTAAACACAGTTACTGGTTCCTGCCCTTCTTACCAACAGTCTTCTTGTCATTTTTTCTAGTTTCATTCTCTTTAGTCATGGCCTTAATAGCATTATCCATGATCTCGGGCATGGTACCACGGATCACTTGGTACACTTCATCAGCAATAGCTTCTCGAACTGTTGGTTCCAAGACAACTCTATCATCAGTGTGGTGAGAATTACCCTTAGTCTCCGAGTGGTGAGAGTCTTCACGCTCGGGTTTAGTGGTTTTGGTATGTCATCTACTCACTCGGGGTTTTGGCTTAGGCCTAGAACGACCTCTCCCATGCTCACCGCGACCACCCAAATGCCCACCTATAGCCATTGCACATAACCTATTATAGAGAACAGAACACCGATATTGTAATTTTAGGATATAATTCAGAAATCAGTATGTAATGTAAATTACTAATTAAAGTGGCCAAGTTATTAGTCGTTTACGAACTTCACCTATTCTAAGTCTACCCTATCATGAGTCATATCGACATCCAATTTACTGAAAAAATAGATTGGAAATTTTATGATTAATAGACCATAAGAACATTCCTCTTAGCTAAATGTTATCCATACTGGCATTTCCTGCTTTACTCCCATGCACTGTCTGAGTCTAGGCATTTAGGGATACCAAAATCTTTAAAACTAAAGGCTTTGATACCAACTTGTAAGAACTTAATCCTGTGAGGTCTTACCGTTGGCAACATCATAAGCATATAATTTGACTGGAATTAAACCGAAAATCATAGTAGCGGAAACTAGTCTTACAATGAGGAAATTAAAAACGTAATCCGATAAGCCAAATAAGTTCAAGTCAGAAAATAAATAGCATAAACGAAATGCAATTCTTTAAACAAACGTGTAACTTCTAGTGCAGCTAAGAGGATCCAGATGTTCTGACAAGTACCTGAAATCAGTCTGATATACATATATGGAAAATGTCAGCGTTGTTGAGTGAGTTCTACTTTTTAAGTTCATCAGTAAGGATTAAGCATTAAATAGCATAGCAAAAATAAAAGTACGCAACACAACATATAAACAGTCGTGCACAAGGTTGTTAAGGGTCTGTATTTTCCCCTAAACAAGCCAGACACAAGGTCGTGGCCTTGATTGAGGACTTCTTAATTTGCCTCGTGAGAGGACTTATTAGTTTGCCCCATGAGAGGATTTCTTAGTTTGCTCCCCTGTGAGGACTTCTTTAGTTGACCCAACTCGTGTTCGATCTTTAAAATATGAACATCAACTTACCACGTGCGTAAAAAAATAGTAAAATCCCCTAGAACATATAATTGTTTCTAACCCCTTTTTCATACATGTTCATCTTCATTATAAAATTTATGTGTACTAAATAGATACATAAAAACATTTTTTAAATTTATATATCAACCTTAAATCATTAAAACAATTAAAAGAGGGCCTTTAGAACTCACCTTTAACAACTTTTTGGAAATCTAAACGTTATTGGACCGAAGGACTCACGACGGATTCAACACCATATCAACTTATGTTGGAGAACGACTTGCAACAGAAACCACTCTCAACAGGAGCAAATTCCATAACCGACTCAAGAACAACACTCCGAAACCTGAAAGAATGCGAACGATGACTACTAAAAACTGCTACGGAAACTTGGGGTACAACAAGAACCCACCTGGGATCGATGGCCTTCACTCGATTCCAGATCTTGGCGTGGATAATGAGGAGAGCAGGTAGTAAATGGTATCCCAATTCATATGGAAAGATTAGGTTTTTAAAGTGGCATGTTGATAAACATTTGCAATTAAGCCCTCAAGATTACTCCTCATTGAACTTGTTCAATATATTAAATTTCCCAAGTACAGCCTACATGTTCTAGTCACTCGTAATTCTAATCTCGAAGTTAAAACAATAAGCAGGATTCGTAAATTCTGATAATACAAACTATACAACATGTTTAAGTGGAATAGGGGCTTTACAGGTTATAAGACCATTTGTAGTCGGATATTTTGGCGCGGTGTTTTGGGTGTGGCATTTTGGGTGAACTTTGTGCACAAAACACTAGGTCAGCTCGAATTTTGAGGCTTTTGTGAGAGACACGTAGAGAGATAGGGAGGAGAGAGATGCGTTTTGGAGGTATTTTCCCACTATAATTGTTATTTGCAAAATGTTAAAATGTTAACTAATTTTGAGATTACTTTATGAGTGAAATTATATGTTAAATGTCCGGGTGTGCCTAATTTTGACTACGCATGGTCTAATGAGAAGTATGGATTTTGTAGGAATGGTAGTAATTTAGTCCATTAATTTTGGAAATTGATTGTTGAAATTACTTTATGAGAGAAATTATCTGTTAAATAAGGGGAATGACATAATATGAATAATACATTTGTTGACTTTATCTTCTCACATGCAAAGCACATTTGTCATATTATTTTAAAGTAACCATAACTTTTTTGTACGACATTAAAAAAACAAAATCACCATAATAACAAACGTTTTTTATTTTTCATAGGAGTACCATATTGTTATATAAAGATTACAAAAAATTAGTAGGCTTTATACAATTTGTGTTTTACCAATAATTGTGTTTTACAAAATTATAATTTATAAAATTGTGTTTTACTAATAATTGTGTTTTATAAAATTGTGGTTTATCAAATTGTGTCATAGTTTTTCATTATGTGTTTTACATTGTGTTTTTTCATAGTGCTTTGTATTGTGTTTTTTCCGGAGACTTTCCGGTGCAATATCTCGGCAACTTTTCCGGCCAAACTTTCCAGCGACCTCCCGGAGAAGAAAATCCCTACGAACTTTTCAGCAAATTTCCAATGAGGTGGCGGGGTGGAATGGTGGTGATTGTAGGAGATAAGTGAAGATGTATGTGGGTTTATAAGATTGAAGTATTTGACCATAATGTCTTTCTTCCTAACATTTCTAAAAATATAAAAAATTTTATTTAAACCCAACCCATATATTAATATTAAAAAGTTTTCACTTAAAGTTTATGTTTAATTTAATATTTTAGCATATGCTTAAAAGCTTATTAAGATTAAGATGGTGCCGTAAACTTTTGTAAAAGAAACAAAAAAGAAGAAGCTAATGGTAGAAACTTTTGAGGGTTCTCCTCTCTAATGGTGACTCTCGTTTTGTCTCAATATTTGTATATTTTTACAAATAACAAATTCTGTTTATACTAGTGTCAAAACTCCAAGTTTAATTATTTTATTTAAACACAGTGATAAAAATTCTATAAGGCATCTAAAACCTTCAATTGATTTATGTCTTGTTATTGTGAATTATAATAAAATTATGAGCTTAATAAAGAAAATCTTTTTAATGATTCGTGTACTTACACTACAAGAAATTTGAGTTTTAGCGGCGACAAAAGTCGCCGAAAAGACCCCAAAAGTCGCTGCTATTGATTTCATGTCCCCGCTATTTCCTCGCCCTTAGTTCTTCGCTGCTGATACCAAAATCGTTGTCACTACTGCCAAACCCGTCGCCTCTAATGACTACGTCAGAGATTTCACCGGAAAACTTTTTGATGAAGGATTTGTAAATTTTTTAAGCAAACACTACACGATTAACTTAAATAAGAACTTTAACATGGAAATGAAACAAAAACACGTTTACTTTCTCATTAAAATGGTAAAATTGTACAAATTTTCAAGAAATACGGGATGCACAAGTGGCCGGAGCTCTAGCTAAACAAACACTGTATAATTTATACATAAAATTGAAAAAGATATGGACTAGTTATGGTGGTGGGAGCTAAAGTTGCAGGTGTTTCCATGACGGTGGTGGTTGGATATGAAGTTGCAGGTTCCGCAGTCTCAGAGCTGAAGTTGTAGGCGATGTCACGGGAGGTGGTGTTTGTAGATGGTGCCACTGTGGGGTTGAAGATGGAGTGGAGATGGACGGTTGTGTCGGAGGATGTTGAAGATGGGAAAGTGAAGGAACGGTTGGTCAACTGTTGCAAACTGATGGTTTTAAATTTGGGTTTAGAGGAAGAGACTGAAGATGGAGATGGAGGTTAAGGTTGAGGATAAGGATAAGGATATTAAATTGTGGCAACTAGTTTCATCCGGTAGATCTCTTTCTTATCAAGGGTCACAAATTAATATTGCGTATTAACACGGATTGGGACTTTTAGAGACGACTTCTTTAATGGCGACCAGAGGCATTAGCGACGACGCCAAACATTGTTGTCGCTAAAGCCTCTTGTAGCCTCTAAAGGCGTCGCTACTAAAACTCGAATTTGTTGTAGTGTTACGAATCAAAACCAAAACATCAATGCAATAACTTATTAGTCAAAATCAAAGCATCATATGATTTGTGACCAAATTAATTTGTTAATAACAAGCAACAAATTTCTACTAGTCTTGAACATGTATCAAAATTCTACTATAGTCACGCAACTTTAGCAATGTTCGTTCCAATCACTCAACTTTAAAAATCGATATACCATTCACTTTAGCTTCGTTTTAGACACATGATTTGGTTTGCCATGAAGCTCTCACATAGTAGAACACAAATCCATAAATAGTTATCTATGTACTGCATATATAAATAAAATTATTTAAGTCTAAATTTAGAAAAATCTAATTTTTTCTACATTGTTAAAAAAATAATATTTTTAACGATTTTCAACAATCCCCCATATGAATGGAGGATTGAAATCAATTGAAGCACCCAAAATTCGCAATGAAACCTCGATAGTTGAATCTTGCATATGACAGGCACTTAATTGTTTACTTCGAATCTTTCCTTGTAAAATACACTTAATCCAACTACTAGTAGATTTGATGTCCTTGAACTGGTGAGTGTAAAGAGAGACAACAATGCATGTTTCCATAAGATTCTTCCTAGTCGGCCAGTCGGGCCATCCCCTCATTGTCTTGTTCATTATGGACTTAGAACACTAGCACGGTGTGTGAAAATATTATATTTTGAACGCAACTATGTTTTTAGAGAAAGTATATTTATATATCGGAATGAGCGTCATAAGAGCAGATGTCATCTTTACTATTGAGAGCAGTCTTGACGATTTGCTAAGTAGAGGTTACTTTTACTCTCCTCTTTGTACCCTAGATGACTTGTTGCTTAATTCAAACACAACAACATACTTTTATGCATAAATATTCATGCCTTTCGAACCTTTAGTTTATTGTAAACTACAAAGAGATGTTCATGTCTTAATAGGCCCGATGCGAATCCAGTTTGGAACTTATATTGATAATGTCCCAGCATTACAACTGGATCCAAATTCTTGGATAAAGGTAGGTGAACATGTTTGAGTGCATAAATTACTTGTGATTAAACTATACAATTGAGCCATTAACTTGTGCTAATATTCTTGATGCAAAATCTCTTATGGGGTTCATAGGTAGCGAATATCATTTATTTGGAAGCGCCTACGGTGACTGGATATTCATATACAAAAACTTCAAAAGCTGATCGTAGCGGTGATACATTATCGTCATCACATACTGTTGAGTTTATTAGGAAGGTAATTTAACAAATCCTATATATTTAAAAGATTTATTTATATGGCTACTAGTTTTAGGGGTGAGTAAAAAACGTTTCGGAACCGTCAGAACCGAGGAACCGGAACCGAACCGGTGCCTCAGAACAGCTAACGTGTGTACCGGTTCGGTTCTCGGTTCTCAGAATTTGCATTAAACGGTTCCTGGTTCGGTTCCGGGTAAAACCGGCGGTTCTAGACTTGGAACCGAAGAACCGGAATATTTAAAACGTTTTAAATAAATTTACCAATCCCCATTTTTTGTAGAGTAACTTATTAACCGGTATCCATTCAATCATTTTTTAATTTAAATCTTCTTTCTTTACGTTCAAAAACTAGCAACCATGATCAACTTTGATTTAAGCTATCAAGGTAATTTAATATAAAATTATATGATCTTCCATTAATCTATCGTTGCTAATGATTTATTTAACTTAAACTATGATTAAACACATAGGTTTTAATAAAAAATATAATGGATGTTCATGTTGTAAACTAAATTAGTTTTACCGTGAAAGAAGACATACAACTGTATAAACTTGTTTTGCAATTTGCAAAGTTTGCATAACTCATTTAATAAATAAATGATCGAACCGGTTCTAGCCAGAACCGATTAGCGAGAACCGGCTTTAGCGGTTCTGGAACCGAACCTGTTTACTATAATAGGTTCCGGTTCCGGTTCTATTTTTCACTCATTTTCGGTTCTTGGTTCGGTTCCAGTTCCGGTTCGGTTCTGGCGGTTCTGAACCGTTGCACAGCCCTAACTAGTTTTAGAGCCCGTGTAACACACGTGATGATCTAAATAATTAAGTTACAAATAAATAATGCAATACATAATGTATATAAAAAAATGTATTACATTTATGCTTGTATCATTATACATAAATTGATTTTATTTATATCACAAAATGATTTTTTCTAAAAAAATGAACTTAATAAAAAATAATGCACGTGGAAAACATACCCAAGAACACTTCAATATTGAAAATGTATTCTCAGTACCATATATTTATAATTAAAAAATATATGGTTATGAACCAATTTCGAAGAACACTTCTCATATAATAATAATTTTGAGTTACACCATGAATTTTTTTTTGATAAGTTTGAGGAACTTCTCGACTTTGCTAATTGACAAAAATAAAAATAACATGTTAACCCGTTCAATTTTGTGAGTGTTTTGCTTCAATTGAGCATAATTTTGTATGGCATGCTTCACATACAACATTATGATCACTATTCAAAAGAAAAGTCAATACTGACACAAATGTTAAGTTAGAAGCATTGATAGCCTTGGAAGTGACATGTCAGAAGTGTTTATCATTTTTTTCTTAAATTTTAATAGTCATAGGAAAAATATTTAGTGTGAAAATTCCCGAATCTTTTGACTATATTCAAAAATGTCATTAAAAATAAATTCGAAACTCAATCACATTTAATATTCTAACTTTCATTTCCTTTACATTTTCAAGTCAAAATTTTAAACCCGTAACACGTTTGACGATAAACCTATTTTATTTGCATTCTCAAATTTTTAAAAATATTCAGATTACCCGTTTTTTACCCGTAACAAATTTGAGCCAAATATAGTTAATTTGTATAAAACAATCTATTTACCAACTTTTAACCCGTAGAAATCAAACTTAAGTTCTACAAAAACCCTGAAGCAATCATTGATAAAATATAACCCAAGAAACTAAATATGATAAACTTTATTATATTTGAAAGTGATTGGTATGTATTATCCTTACAATTTAGCACATATATGTATAGTTTACTAAATTAACCGAATAAATAAATAGATAGAGTTAAATTATATATTTATAATTTATAAATTTATATGACAGTGTACAAAAATATCAATAGATAAATGAATTTATTTTTCAAAAATGGATCAACTTTTAAACATATATTTATAATTTAATGATTTAAAAAAATTAATTCGTAAATTGAAAGCATATTAGAATTTTTTTTTAGTTGTTTTATTTACAATCTTCAACAGTATACATAGTATAATATGTTAATGATAACAAAAGTTATTAATAATTATTGGAATAATTGTTGAACTTCATATAGATTATATTCACACATAAGTTGCTTTTGTTAAGACAATTATTGAACGTCTAGAATTAATTTCAAAGCAAGTGATCATAAGAGCAACAATTCAGGTTTGTATTTGAGTACATATGATTTTACATGTCTTAAATACTAATTCACATCAAGCCAACAGGTCATGATACTTCCTCCCCATTGTAATTGGTTTTTGGTCAGTAACCAAGTATTTCTCATCTAGTAACCAAGTTTTTGGTCAGTAACCACAAGACACAAAGATGGGGTCACAAAGGAAGTTGGGAATTTATGTCGATATCTATGTTATATACTTAGATCCGTTAATTTGTTTATAGCTCATTAGTTTTCACTTCAGTGAATCAACATTCCCAACATTAGAGGGAGAAATAAAGTAGTTGGAAAATGAATTTAGTTGAAATGAATTATCATTGATCCTCTATGAACTAAAAGTTTAAAGGATAATTCATGTATAATTAAGATTAATGAATCAATTACCAGACGATTCACTGACCAAAAGAGAGTGTCTAGCTAAGACACCTATACGAACTGCTAATGCTCCAATTAATAAAAGTCCCGGAATGACAAACGCATATTGATAATAATTCTAATGCACGCTTGTAGCATGGTAGATTAATCGGTTCCAAAGGTAAAATTTCCTCGAAATTGGAGCAAGTAATAAAGATGGTCAAGTGCAGTAAAAGGTCTCTTGAATGAGATTTGACATGATGGTTCTTAAAGAACCTTAGGTACCTGAAAACAAAGAGCTCTCAATAAATTATTGTATCATGTCTATAAAGATATATGGAATCGAAATAAAGTCGACGTCGTTATACTTTCATTTATATATATAATTAGCGCTTGAAATGATGATGAGGATCAAGATTCTAAATCTGCCTATAAAAAATGATTAGCCAAAGTGGAAAGACGCAAACATGGCAGAGTTGAATTCTCTAAAAAACGGAAAGTTTGTTGGACCAGCAGTCCATACAACTATAAGTTGTAAAATGTGTTAGATACTAACGGGTCTTGTATATGACTTATGAAAATTCATCAAGTGATATAAGGCAAAACTGATGGCACAAGGATTTTGCAACCCATGATTAAATATGAGGAGACACATTCTCCAATGGTGGAAGCAATGACTTTCCGATAACTAAAAAGTCTGGTAATATAAAGAGAGAATTGATATGCGTCCAATAAATATTGTGATTCAGTTGATACTGAAAAGTTTACAAGAAATTTTTTGAAGGATTTGAATTAACAAATCTTGTAAAGTAAGTTCTCGAGAACACAATGATTTTTGTGTATAGAGTCATATTTGAATATGTTGCGGTTATTGAATATGTTGAGCATAAGTGGGACTCCTAAAGAGTTTTCTAAGGTAGTTGAATATTTGAAAGGTTAATTGATGCATCTTAACTATGGAATTCTTGTGCATCAATAAGCATACACATAAAATAAAATGTACATGATGAGTACAATATCTCAATAAACAAAGAAATTGTACAATATGGATTTTTGATATTTGATATGTGATACAAAATGAAGTGTTAATGAGCAAGTTTATGCAACAAAAATCTTGGAAAAGTGAATGCGTATGCATAATTTATCAAGTTGAAAAGAAGTCCATGATGGATTGGTAAATGCATGGATTTATGCTTATTAAGTATGGATTAATCATATTGAGCTTGATACAAATCAAGAGATATTTTGATAAAGAGGGAGATAAGTTGGATATAAATAGCCATGCTTTTTATCAAAATTTCACTCTTAAAAGTTTACTAAAAACATACACCAATGATGTACTCATCATCGAGAGAAACTTATGAGCTTTTAAAGAGAAAATTATTTCTCAAAGACCTTGACATGGTGTGATTATTGCTCGACTTATAGTTCGAGTATATGTGTAATTATATGTTATAAATCCATCGAAGATCTTAGAAATGTTGAGACATTTTCCATGGACAAATTTAATCATTTTAGCACGTTAAAGGATGTCAAACAATGACTCTATATCATTTCCTATATGAATATGAAATATTATTGGAAATATCGTAATGCATATATGCATTATGTCATACTGTTAGCTATATAGGATTTATATTTTCTCGCCTAGATGTGAACTTCGCTAGTCGTAAGTTCGCCTAGATGAGAACTTCGCTAAGTTGTAAGTTCGCCTAGATGTGAACTTCGCTAGTCATAAGTTCGCCAAGCTGTGAACTTCGCCTAATGCAAGTTCGCTTACTTAAGTTCGCTGAACACTTAACTTCGCCAAGACTAAATTCGCTTAACACTAAGTTAAAGTAACCTGATACGGTAGGACGAGTTTTTATACGTGTAACCTATATACAGTTAGCAGAGCACAGTTAAAGAGAGGAATCACGATAAACGGAGAAAGGCACCGACTTCATGTGAGTTTCTAGCCCCTTTTCCTTGTTATGTTTTCGGGGCTGTGTGCATACTTGATGTGAAGTGTGAATACACTTACCTTAAGTGGTAAGTGTATGCTATAGATGTTATACAAGTAGCTAATATATATAATGCTTGTCGGAGCGTGAACGATCTTCGGATATTGCACGTATCGTCAAGGATAGTGACTATCAAGTGGTTAATAGTGTGTATGATTGCTATGATGTGACTTGTTTTTTTTTTTGTATAAATAATGTGCTGGTAGTAAGTGGGTTATAGACAAGTAGATGTAGAGTGTGATAGAAGTGGCATGGGTCTAGTAAGAGTGTTAGTGGCATGACGATGGTACGTGGTAGGATAATCCTATACGTGACTTCGTTATTAAAATGTCAAAGTGGCATAACGATATTCGTTATTAAAGTGGCAAAGTGGCATAACGTTAATCATTATTAAAGTGGCATAAGTGGCTAAGCTGTAGGGGTAATTAAGTGGTTAAGCGGTAACAGGTTAGACAGTGGATTATGTGTCTTCGGATACGTATATAATGTATGTAGTGGTTGTATGATAAGTTGCTTGATTAACTAGAACTCACTCAGCGTAGCTGACTTTTAGTATGCACGCAGGTGATTTTGATTAAAGAGTTAGCATGAGGATGGCACATGGCATGGCTTGAACGGCTGGCATCTGAAGATAGAAGAAATGATGTTTTAAATATAATGTTTTGTATTAGGGGATTTAATAAAGAAAAAGGTTTAATGTTTGTAACAAATGATTTAAGTTAGCGTTTCCGCGAAAGTTTTAATAAACTCTGATTTGTAGAACTGTGTTTATGAGTAAATCTGACGCTAAAGTAGGGCTACCGGGAGCGGGGCCTTACAAGTTGGTATCAAAGCAAAGTTCGATAGATTTAAGCATCCTACATGCTTAGACTCGAACAGAGAATGGGATTTTAGTAAGAAAAGAAAGAAGATGCCAGTTCAAGATAGCCATGTGTCACTCAAGCAAGCTCAGTAACGGTAAAGTATGTTAAATAATGTATAAAGATGTTCGTTTATATGTTAGAGGAAGAATATAGTTTCTTGATTGTTTGATTGATTAACTGTTTAAAAGTAGACACTAGCACAAGTGAAATCACAAAGGGAAGTATGTAGAACCTGAGGAGTAATGCAAATAGTTAATTACACTTGATCAATGTCATTAGATACTTACCTTACGAATCACGTGCTAAATAATTTCTTGAGTGATGACGTTTGTGTTTTCCCTTTTAGAATACGAATGGCTGGAGCTAGAGAAATTGCTGGAGCTGGAGGTCGCACTGTACGTCGTGGCAGGCCTCATCTTGTCCGACAACCTTTGGTAGAAGCCGCTTCCAACACCGGAGACGAAGGAGGCGCAGCTGGAGGAAAACCGAGCAACAACGAAGGGGTTCGGCTTGACCCTGCGGTTCAAGCAGCCATTGTTCAAGCTGTAGCCGCTGCTATGAAGAACCAGAATCCTGAAAGATCTGCTGAAAGTCATGGGAGAACTGCTGAAGGATCAGGAGAGAATGGTAGGAAAGATGGTGAGGGAGTGAAGGGTGACTCAAGTGAAGCTGGGTCTGTGAAAGCTGATGATGGAAAGAAAGGACGAGGTGGGTGTAACTACAAGTCCTTCAAGGGCTGTGACCCGCCAAAGCTGACTGGTTTGGGAGACGCGATCCCTACTCTCCAATGGATAACCACTATGGACAAGATTATCCAAATTAGCGAGTGTCGTCCCGACCAATCAGTGGGTTATACCACTTAGTCATTTGAAGATGAGGCAATGTACTGGTGGGAAACTTTGGAACAAAGGAACACTCGAGAAGAGATTAGGTTAATGAGGTGGAGTGACCTGAAGGAGTTAGTGCTGAAAAGGTTATGTGCTGATGCCGAGGTTGAGAGAGCCGAGATGAAGTTTCTGAATCTGAAGGCGGGCAGGATACACACCGTGAGTACACCACTGAGTTTAACCGCATGTCTAGGTTGGTGACAGACATGGTGAACACTTAGGTGAAACGAATCAAGTGCTACGTCAGGGGACTTCCCCAGAAGGTCCGCATGTTAGTCAGGGCCAACAAACCTGCTACCTTTGAGTCTGCGGTTGAGTTGGCAGAGATAGTTTATGATGATCTGGAGGCGGAGGATGTGGAAGTGGGAGATAAGGAAGGAGGGAAAGGAAAGAAACTGCCTGCAGATGTCGTGGAGTATGCGGGGAAGAAGACACAGAAGATGGCAGATAGGGAAACATGCAAAGTGTGCGGGAAGATGCATTTGGGAGAATGCAAGGCTGGTCCAAACCAGTGCTACCGATGCGGGAAGAATGGACATATCTTTCGTGAATGCACCGAGGACCAGAAATGTTACAAGTGTGGTAAGTCTGGTCACATAGCTAGGTAGTGTGGAGAAGCCGTGACAGTGGGGGAAATGCGTGAAAGGATGGTCTAGTAGCTGCTGAGAAGGTTACAGAAGAATAAGTGGCTCGTCACAATTGTTTTATGTTAGTACTATTAAGTGGTGTTTTATGATACAGTTGAATCTATGTTTGTCTAGTAAGCTTGAATGATTTATTTTTATGTTTTATGATTACATGTGACTTCTTGTGATTTCGTACGAATGACTTATGAATTATCTTGAATGCATGTTGGTTATGATAAATAGTTGTGTAGTGGTAAAGCGTCGCCTTAGGAGTTAGCGTTATTATATAAAACAAGATTCCTTGGGAAGACGAGACGAGACTCGGTACATCGAGGGCCTCATGGACAAGCTGCCTTAATAGCTAAAACACAGGATCACCACTCGATGACTGCAAGTCAGGAGTAAGAAGGATGACCCATAAAGCGGAAGCGATTCAATAAAGCGTGTAAATATAATAAGCGTTCCTTTTACAAGGAATAAGTTAGGTTTCGGGGACGAAACCTCTTTAAGGTGGGAAGACTTGTAACATCCCGAATTTTATAAGAATAAATAAAAGAGTTCTATGATTTAAAAACAAGCGTCAATATTTAATTAAGATTAAATAAAGAAAGAGATATGGACTTGGACTAATTAAGATGGATTAAGGGAATGGGCCTTAGGTCCATGGGCTTTAAGGGGTATAAATATCCCCTTAAACCATCCTAAAACCCTAACTATCATTCCCATCTTTCATAAATCCCTACACACTCAAAAAACACACAACTACAAACATATATGCGGCCGTGAGATTGAGCGAAGTTAAGGATCAATTACACGCTAGTTCAAGAAGATCTTTATTACACGAGATAAATGCAAGATCGATAGCCCGAGCTCGTAGAGGTATGTCGTTTACCTTTAAGGTTTACGTTTTTATAAGCATTTAGCCTCGAAACTTAGAAAGAGAATGGATCGGTATGAACGAAACGTACAAATGTAAAACTTGATGATAAAACAAACCTAGTGAACCCGTAAACATAAACGGCTTGTTTAGGATAAACCGTAGTTATGTTACTAAACGTTTTAAAGCCTAAAGGTCCAAACTTTACATATTTCCGAGCCATGTTTTACCCGAAAATGACCATGGGACTGTTCGCGGGGATGGTTAACACCATATCGGAGGGTTACCGGCTGAAACGGAGGTGGTTATGGAGGTTAAGGTCAAACAGGGGCTGCTACTGGGCAACTTCGCCTGCAGCTAAACCCTACGTAAGTTTGCCAGATGAGAACTTCGCTAAGTTGTAAGTTCGCCTAGATGTGAACTTCGCTAGTCGTAAGTTCGCCTAGATGAGAACTTCGCTAAGTTGTAAGTTCGCCTAGATGTGAACTTCGCTAGTCATAAGTTCGCCAAGTTGTGAACTTCGCCTAATGCAAGTTCGCTTACTTAAGTTCGCTGAACACTTAACTTCGCCAAGACTAAATTCGCTTAACACTAAGTTAAAGTAACCTGATACGGTAGGATGAGTTTTGATACGTGTAACCTATATACAGTTAGCAGAGCACAGTTAAAGAGAGGAATCACGATAAACGGAGAAAGGCACCGACTTCATGTGAGTTTCTAGCCCCTTTTCCTTGTTATGTTTTCGGGGCTGTGTGCATACTCGATGTGAAGTGTGAATACACTTACCTTAAGTGGTAAGTGTATGCTATAGATGTTATACAAGTAGCTAATATATATAATGCTTGTCGGAGCGTGAACGATCTTCGGATATTGCCTATACGTGACTTCGTTATTAAAGTGGCAAAGTGGCATAACGATATTCGTTATTAAAGTGGCAAAGTGGCAAAGTGGCATAACGTTAATCGTTATTAAAGTGGCATAAGTGGCTAAGCTGTAGGGGCAATTAAGTGGTTAAGCGGTAACAGGTTAGACAGTGGATTATGTGTCTTCGGATACGTATATAATGTATGTAGTGGTTGTATGATAAGTTGCTTGATTAACTAGAACTCACTCAGCGTAGCTGACTTTTAGTATGCACGCAGGTGATTTTGATTAAAGAGTTAGCATGAGGATGGCACATGGCATGGCTTGAACGGCTGGCATCTGAAGATAGAAGAAATTCTGTTTTAAATATAATGTTTTGTATTAGGGGATTAAATAAAGAAAAAGGTTTAATGTTTGTAACAAATGATTTAAGTTAGCATTTCCGCGAAAGTTTTAATAATCTCTGATTTGTAGAACTGTGTTTATGAGTAAATCCAACGCTAAAGTAGGGCTACCGGGAGCGGGGCCTTACAAAGAAGAATGTTCTTTTGTGCAAAACATTCTTAGCAGCTTTTTTGGTGATGATAACACGATATCTAGCGGTGTGACCGTGGCTAAAACTGGTTCAATGCACGGGGAAGATGAACAAATTATGGAGTTTGAAATATATGAAAAAAATCATTTCCTCTCTATCACAGTGTGTGTTAGTGTGTGAAAGACCTAATTATCGGTATTCTTTGTGAATCAACGATAGTTGGAAGAATTGATCCTGGTATTCGTGTGAATCAACAGGTTCAATTATTTATCTTATTCACGATCTACGTCTTTTCTGGGAGTTTTGGGAAGTTCTTCACGGGTATTCTTAGAATCAACGTGTTTGATCTTCATTTCATTTTTACCGTTGCATCAAGTGGTATCAAAGCCGAATTCCTGGCTCAATATGGCTTGTGAGGGAGACAATATCTATGATTCCTGGCCCGTGTTTGATGAATGAGGACGAGTTTTTTTCAAGAGGGGGAGTATGATGTAAGAGCATCTAGTCCATTAGTCGGCCCGGCCCGGCCCATAAGTTTTTTTTTATTTATAAATAAGGTTATGTCTTTTGTTTACTTAGTTGATGATTTTGAATAAAGAATTTGTAAGCTTTTAAGCTTGTTCACCGAATCATTCGGTTTGAATCGTTTGAATGAAATCATTGTGTTCTTGAGCCATTTGATTGCTAGTCGAAACTGCATCAGTTGGTATCAGAGCTTTGGTTTGTTCAAATGGCTCGGCGTGAAGGCGAGTGTTTTCTTGTTCGAAGAGTCGCCGACCGAGGCATCGACAAAAACATTGGTGGTTCACGTGCCTGTGGAGAAGATCGACAACCTACCCGCAGATTCGTCGCCCGAGGCAGCGATGGAGTTTGTCCTGACCCACGGGATCTTGAAGAGATCAAACGACTCCGACAACGAGTCCGAGATCTTGAGGAGATCGAACGGCTCCGCCAACGAGTCCAATATCTTGAGTTACAACAGGAGATGTGTGTGAAGGACACCGAATCGGGAACTATCGCCTGGGATGATGTGAACGAGGAAGAGGAGCATCCTTTCGACCGTCCCAACCCCCGGTTCGACGAGCCGATCTATCAAGAAGAGTGTTTATTGGAAGCAAACCCAGATTTGATGAAGACGGGATTGATTTCGATGAAGAAGAATGTTCTTTTGTGCAAAACATTCTTAGCAGCTTTTTTGGTGATGATAACGCGATATCTAGCGGTGTGACTGTGGCTAAAACTGGTTCAATGCACGGGGAAGATGAACAAATTATGGAGTTTGAAATATATGAAAAAAAATCATTTCCCCTCTATCACAGTGTGTGTTAGTGTGTGAAAGACCTAATTATCGGTATTCTTTGTGAATCAACGATAGTTGGAAGAATTGATCCTGGCATTCGTGTGAATCAACAGGTTCAATTATTTATCTTATTTACGATCTACGTCTTTTCTGGGAGTTTTGGAAAGTTCTTCACGGGTATTCTTAGAATCAATGTGTTTGACTTTCAATTTTATCATCACGCTACGACACATTTTATTCCATCGATCGAAAAATTATCGTAGTAGTAGTTTGTATGATGCGTATGAGTGTATGCTTTGTTGAAATGAATAGTTCTTAGAGATGGTGTTGATTCATGTGAATCAATTTGTTCTCCTCTTCTTCATACATTTGTTGCAATTTGAAAAAGAAAAAAAAATCTAATATATGAATTTGTTGCAATTGACTCTATTATATATAAAATGATTAAAATGAATTTAACTATCCTTTTATTAGATAAGAAAGAAACTTTTTTTTTTCAAATAAAATTGCATAGAAACTGATTTTATTAAAGACTCAATTTAAAAAATATATTATTAGAGTTTTTTTAAGCAAAAAATTGCAATTCAAAACAACTTAATATTTTAAAGTGCACTTACAAGAAGGTATATAGGCAAAGAATGTTGTAAACATATGTTTATACATTTGAAAATATTTTGTAACTCGATACAAAGTTAAACTAAACTGGAAAAACAGAATTGACATGTTAACAATTTAGTTGTTGAACCAAAACCGAATTAACCCGATTCAATTTGTTGATGCATAACAGTTTCAAGAGAAACTGTTCCATTGTTTCGACTCGTAACAAACCGAAATGGCCTGTGGAATCGAAATTACCATATTGACTGATTAGTAATCAAAATATAACATGTAATGCTGCAAAAAAGTTTAACAATACACACCTGCGGTTATCCAATACTTGATATTTCAATATTGTCCTTGCACAAATTGTCCCAAAACAAGTACTCCAAAAAGCCCGAAATTAACCGAAGCAAACATGAACTTGATGTAACATCCCGAAATTTAACCCGGTGACCAAAAATCTATCTTTCGTAAATAAATGATATTTTCATTATTTTAAAAGATTTCAGATATTTTATTTAAAGTTATTTTATAAAAGTTTTTAGAAAAATGTTTCGTTTTATAAATTTTATGAACTCGACCCGTCTTGACCCGTAGGAAAAACCAACCCGAGCCAAAACCCGAACCCAAGAAACCGAGTATATAAACGTAAGTTCAAGACAACTCCCCCATTTTCTCTTC
This sequence comes from Bidens hawaiensis, assembly GCF_021521415.1. Lineage (NCBI taxonomy): Eukaryota > Viridiplantae > Streptophyta > Magnoliopsida > Asterales > Asteraceae > Bidens > Bidens hawaiensis. The sequence continues at coordinate 114,523 of NW_027497814.1, read as the reverse complement.
TTCTCTCCCACTCCCACACCCAAACGCTCTCATTCTAGAGAGAGAAGCTAGAGAGAGAAAGTGTTCAAAACGCAAATCCGAGCCCGGAATCTTGTAGCAATTCGTTTTTGGTAAGTCCCTCTCGAAAATCATCCGTTTTCATAACCATGTTCGGCCTCAAATCGAGCAAAAACACCCATTTTCGTTTCTAGAGTTTTCGGGTCAAAAACCGTCTTGTTTTGGTGTCAAAATGCAGGTCTTTGTGTATAAAAACACTATGAATCATTAGTTCTTTCAATCCCGAGCATTTCCATGTCAAAAACTTTGATTTTGGGTGAAAAATCATGAAAATCGCGAAATCCCGTAGGTTTCTCCGTCGCCCGGCTTGAAGGCGTCGACTCAGGACTCATTCGGTCGAACCAGTCGACCGAACCAGTCCATTCGACCGAATAGGGAAGCAACCGAATGGTCTCCACCTCATTCGACCGAATGAGCTTCGTATTCGACCGAACGAGTGTCTATTCGACCGAACAAGTGCCATGTTCGACCGAACGAGTTTTCCCAGCTAGTTCGATCGAGTGTGCCTCAGATTCGACCGAATGTGTGCCTATTCGACCGAATCAAGCCAGAGCCAAGCTGTTTTCGTCTTTAAAGCCTAGTTTTTGCTCGAGGTCGCGTAAGCTCGTTTTCTTAGACTTATAACGCGTTGTTAACCTTATATATATGTCCAATTCTAGGCTAAGGAGATCTATTGTAGCACCATCCTAACCCGAGATCAAGGTGAGTTCATAACCCCTTTTTTAACTGTATTGCTTTATCAAACCACGGGGTGGAAATATGCAAAAACACTTTACTTCAAAACCTTTACACACTGTTTTCTCTGCTTTTACTCGCTTTCACTTATAACTTAACGTAATGTAAGCGCTATCACAATTACTTTACTTACTCTATAAATTGTATTACTCTATGAACTGCTGCTCTATGAACTATTGCACTATACATGTTCGCTCTACGCGCTATTGCACTATGAACTATATGCTCTCTACACTGTTGCTCTATGAACCACGGCCACTATCACGACTGCTTTGGGTATCCTGCGGGACCCATGTAAGTCTCGCTCCACTACTGACTCGACGGCCTTGGATTCTGTGTGAATCCATGTAAGTCTCGCCTCTCTCTCGCGTGGCCTCTTATGTGTATTATGTGTTATTACTTGCTCTTTTGGTCTATCTGTTATGTGCAATTATCTCGAGTATTATGAACTATTGCGTTGCCTCACACACATCGTAACTCTGGACTCTCCTCTCCACTCAATGTGTAACATCCTAAAATTTATAATGTTGAATAAAGAAAGTTATGTTTAGTGATTTCACGTTTTAGTTATTTAATGTCGAGTAAGGAACAGGTCATGGGCTTAGATTACGTAAGATGGGTTAAATGAGAATGGGCCTTGGGTCCGTGGGCTTGAGAGATATAAATACCCATCCCAAGCCCAAGATATCATTTTATTTCCATCTTTCTCTTTTACACACTCAAAAACACACACATAACCGACCGAGATCCGAAGTCGAGACCCGAGATTTTGCTGGTAGATCTGAGTTGGAAAGGTAAGAACTAATCCCGCAAAGCTAATAATACTGAAAATGGTTAGGATTTGACGGGTTAATCGGACCCGAAACGCAACTGCCCAAATCGGACCCCTAAAACGTCGATTTTAGGCCGATTTGATGGTTGGGATTTGTAGGCGCCGATCATACGATTCCGTGGGTACCAAAATCGAGTTATTTGGCTAAGAAACGAAGGAGTTATGGGCAAACAGATCTGCAGCGCGACAACTTCGCCTTCATCTGGGCAACTTCGCCTTCAAGCGATGAACTTCGCCTGCAAGCTAAGTTCGCCTGATGAACTTCGCCTGCAAGCCAAGTTCGCCTGATGATAAGTTCGCCTGAAGCCAAGTTCGCCTGATGGCAACTTCGCTGAAATGGTAACTTCGCCTAAGGTTTAACTTCGCCTAAAAGCCAAGTTCGCCTGAGGTTTAACTTCGCCTAAAAGCCAAGTTCGCCTGAGGTTTAACTTTGCCTAAAAGCCAAGTTCGCCTAAGGTTTAACTTCGCCTGAAGCCAAGTTCGCCTAAGGTTTAACTTCGCCTGAAGCCAAGTTCGCCTAAGGTTTAACTTCGCCTAAAGTGAAGTTCGCTTAGAAAATAAATTAAAAACCTAATGGAAAATGTGTTAAGGCCGTTATCGAAAATAAAATTTTTCCAAGCTGACCTGGCAGCTTAACCCCAGCCAGGGGCTCTGCCCCTTGGACCCCGCTAGGGGCTGCCGCCCCTAGAACCCCGCTGCCAGGGGCGCTGCCCCCGGACCCCCGTTCGTTGTGGGTCATATATAGATAGAAATACAAAACGAGTAGTAGTAGTTAATTGATATGTGTAAATATTATACAGTTAGCCGAGCCCAGTTAAAGAAAGGAATTACGATCAACGGCGAGCGTAACAGGATCCAGGTGAGTTTCTAGCCCCATTCCTTGTTATGTTTTCGGGGCTGTGTGCATACTTGATGTGTTGTTAATACATTTATCCTAAGTGATAAGTGTATGCCATATGTGATATATGTGATATGTATGAATGATTGCTTGATGGTACGTGAACGATCTTCGGATATTGCACGTACTGTCAGGTTGTAACGTTATAAATATGGCAAGTATGATATGTATGTTTACGTGTATGAACGTAATAAAGTTAATAAAAGAAGGAAATGACGGTTGTATGGTTACGAAAAGGGTACCAAGCCCTAATAATACTCGAGGTATGTTGCATGGTTGTATGGTAACGAAGAGGAAACTGAACCCTACTAATATTCGAAAGCAAGGGACCAGACCCTTATAATATCTGTGATGTTAGGGACCAGACCCTTACAATATCTGTGATGTTAGGGACCAGACCCTTATAATATCTGTGATGTTAGGGACCAGACCCTTACAATATCTGTGATGTTAGGGACCAGACCCTTATAATATCTGTGATGTTAGGGACCAGACCCTTATAATATCTGTGAGGTTATAGGGCGAAAGGCTCTTTAAAACGTATGATTACGAATGTAAAGAAAGTATGTAAGTAAGAAAGAAAGTATGTAAGTAAGAATGAAGGTATGAGTACTTATGTGTGTATGAAAGAAAGTTATGAGGTTAAGTACGTATGTATGTAATAAGGTATTGTATGGTATTGTATGATTAACTAGAACTCACTCAGCGTAGCTGACTTTTAGTATGCACGCAGGTGAGTAGGATGAGACAACTGGCTTGAGTGGAGGACACATGGCAGAAGACTAAAGCCTGGCATCTGAAGATCTGATATGTTTTATAAGTTATGTTTTGATTTTGAAAGACAAGAGGAATGTTTTAAGACATGATTATGAATTGATATGTAATGTTTTATGAAAGTTTTATATTCCGCGTAAAGTTTTAATTAACTCTGATATTTAGAACTGTGTTTATGAGTAAATCCAACACGAAAGTAGGGTTACCGGTAACGGGGCCTTACAAGTTGGTATCAGAGCAAAGTTCGAGAGATTTAAGCATCCTACATGCTTAGACTCGAACAGAGAATGGGATTTAAGTAAGAAAGGAAAGAAGATGCCAGTCCAAGAATGCCATGTGTCGCTCAAGCAAGATCAGTAAAGGTAAATTGTATGATTAAATGATATATGTTAATGAGAAAGAAAAGATATGTGAACGACAGGGATAGGAATAATTGATTGTTGATTTGACTAACTACTTAAGTAGAACCAGCACAAATAGACTCATAAAAGGAAGTGTATAGGACATGGAAAGTAACGTGATCAGCTAATCACAACTGGCCACTGTTATTACCTGTTAGCCTTACCATCCTTGTACTAAACGGTTCCTTGAGTGACGATGTTTGTGTTTTCCCCTTTAGAATACTAATGGCTGGAGCTGGGGAATTTGTTGAAACTGGGGGTCGCGCTGGGCGTCGTGGCAGGCCTCGTCTTGTCCGGCAACCCTCGGTGGAAGAAGCTTCCCACACCGAAGATGAAGGAAGCGCAGCTGGAGGAGACCAGAACAACAACGAAGAAGTTCAACTTAGCCCCGCAGTTCAAGCAGCCATCGTTCAGGCTGTAGTTGCTGCTGTGAAGAACCTGAATCCCGAAGGATCTGCTGGAAGCCGTGAGCGAACTGCTGAAGGGGCGGGTGGTGATGGTAGAAAGGATGGGGAAGGTGAAAGAGGGGCCTCGAGTGGGGATAAGTCTGTGAAAGTCGATGATAGGAGAGGAGGACAAGGTGGGTGCAGCTATAAGTCCTTCAAAGGTTGTGACCCGCCTAAGCTGACTGGTTTAGGAGACGCAATCGCTACTCTCCAGTGGATAACCGCTATGGACAAGGTTATCCGCATTAGCGACTGCCGTCCCGACCAAGCTGTGGGTTATGCTACTCAGTCATTCGTAGATGAGGCTATGTATTGGTGGGAGAGTGTGGAGCAGAGGAAGACCCGTGAAGAGATCAAAGAGATGAAGTGGGAAGATTTGAAAGAGTTGGTAATGAAGAAGTTCTGTGCAGATGCCGAGGTTGAAAGAACGGAGATGAAGTTCCAGAATTTAAAAGCCGGTATGATGACGCATCGTGAGTATACCACGGAGTTCAACCGACTATCTAGGTTGGTGCCTGACATGGTTGACACTGAGGTCAAGAGAATCAAATGTTATGTGAGGGGGTTGCCACAAAAGGTCCGCATGTTAGTCAGGGCGATTCAACCTGCTACTTTTGATTCGGCTGTTGGACTCGCGGAAATGGTCTATGCTGACGTGGCCGCGGATGATAGGGTGGAAAGGGACGAAGAGAAAGAGAAGAAAGGGGTCACTCCTGCTAAACGACCCGGTACTCAGTTATGGAACTCCAAGGATAAGAAACAGAAAGTGTGGGAGAAGAGATCGTGTAAGACATGCGGAAAGAGGCATGGTGGTGAGTGCAAGTGGGGTAAAAGTTCTAATGTTTGTCTCAAATGTGGAAAGGCTCACGGTGGAGAATGCAGAATGGGGTCGAATGCCTGTTATAAGTGCGGGAAGGTAGGGCATTATGCCAATGAGTGCAGTGCGAAGCCAGCATGTTACAAATGTGGCAAGACAGGCCATATGTCAAGGGAGTGCACTGAAGGTGTAGCTGGAGGTAGTGGAAAGAAGGATGCCGATCAAGCTAGGCCCAGAACTAGAGCCTACATGCTGACCCAGGAACAAGCCAGGCAGATTCCGGATGTCGTCACAGGTACGTTTCTAGTGAACGATGTTTCCGCTTCTGTATTATTTGATTCTGGTGCGAATAGAAGTTTTGTAGCTACGACGTTTAGTAAACTAGCTAAAATGAAAGGCTGCCGAGTGTCTGAAACTTTTGTAGTAGAAACCGCAAGTGACACTTCGGTGAAAATAACAAAAATGGTTAAGAATTGTAAGATAGAGTTAGAGGGACATGAGTTCCCTGTTACTTTGTATGTTATGGCCTTAGGAGGGTTCGATGTAGTCTTGGGTATGGATTGGTTGTCTGAGTTTGAAGCTCAGATAGTATGTAAAAGTAAGATGATAAGGTTAAAGTCATTGGATGGTAGTGCGGTGACGGTTTATGGTGATAAGGAGAGTTATGGGCTTAATGTCATTTCGATGATAAAAGCCGAGGGTTTGTTAAGGCGAGGGTGCGGTGCCTACCTGGCGTATGTTGTCAACGCTACGGCCGAGACGAAAGAAATGAAGAATGTTCCTATTGTGCGCGACTACCCAGAAGTATTCCCTGAGGATCTTCCGGGGTTGCCACCTGAGCGAGAGATAGAATTTCAGATAGATCTAGTACCAGGAGCCCAGCCCGTCGCGAAGGCGCCTTACCGTCTAGCACCGTCCGAGATGAAGGAATTGATGTCCCAACTGCAAGAACTCCTCGACAAGGGTTTTATCAGACCGAGTGTTTCTCCGTGGGGCGCACCGGTTTTGTTTGTGAAGAAGAAGGATGGAAGTATGAGAATGTGCATAGACTATCGTGAGTTGAATAAGCTTACGGTAAAGAATAGATATCCTTTGCCAAGGATTGATGATCTGTTTGACCAACTGCAAGGTGCAAGTTGGTTCTCACGAATAGATCTCAGATCAGGCTACCATCAGCTGAAGGTGAAAGAGGTAGACATCCCTAAGACAGCGTTCCGAACGCGGTATGGACACTACGAGTTCCTCGTAATGTCATTCGGTCTAACAAATGCTCCTGCAGCATTTATGGACATGATGAATAGGGTGTGTCGGCCGATGTTGGATAAGTCGGTTATCGTCTTCATTGACGATATATTGATTTATTCAAAGAACGAATCTGAACATACTGAGCATCTGAGAGAGGTACTGGAGACTCTGAAGAAAGAGAAGTTGTATGCCAAGTTTTCGAAGTGCGCGTTCTGGTTAAGAGAAGTGCAATTTTTAGGTCACGTGATTAATCCGGAGGGGATAACCGTGGACCCGGCTAAGATTGAAGCGATAACGAATTGGAAGACTCCGCAGAATCCGACTGATATACGAAGCTTCCTAGGGTTAGCAGGCTACTACAGGAGATTCATCGAAGGTTTCTCCAAGATAGCCGCACCGCTGACCGGTATGACCCGAAAGTCGATAGTATTCAGTTGGGGAAAATTTCAAGAAGAAGCCTTTGAAGAATTAAAGAGAAGACTCACGCAAGCTCCAATCCTTACTTTACCCGATGGTGATGAGGATTTTGTTGTTTGTGCTGATGCCTCGCATCAAGGGTTAGGTTGCGTGTTGATGCAACGAGGGAAGGTGATAGCCTACGCGTCTAGACAGTTGAAGGTCCATGAGAGTACTTATCCGACGCATGATTTGGAGTTAGCAGCTGTAGTGCATGCTCTTAAGATATGGAGGCATTATCTGTACGGCACTAAGTGTACTATCTATACCGATCATAAGAGTTTAAAGTACTTCTTCGAGCAGAAAGAACTGAACATGAGACAGAGAAGATGGTTAGAATTGATAAAGGATTACGACTGTGAGATTAAGTATTACCCCGGTAAAGCTAACGTGGTCGCTGATGCGTTAAGTCGTAAGAATGAGGAAGTCCTTGCAACCGTGAAGTCATACAAGTTGATCATGAACTCAAGTCTTTTTGAAGAAATCATCAAAGTGCAGTCTGAAGTGTTAGTAGACGAAGGGTTAGTAAAGAAAGAAAGGATTTATGGCCAGCAAGATGAGTTGATGGAAAACACTCATGGAGTTAAAACTAGATTTGACCGTATGTGGATTCCACGCCATGGTGATCTTAGAAGTCGAATCTTAGATGAAGCTCATAAGTCAAGGTACTCAATCCATCCTGGAGCTACAAAGATGTACCAAGACTTGAAAAGGGATTACTGGTGGCCTGGAATGAAGAATGATGTAGTGGATTATGTTAGTAAGTGCTTAACTTGCTTACAAGTCAAGGCCGAGCACCAAAAGCCTTATGGGAAGATGCAACCGCTAGAGATACCGGAGTGGAAATGGGAACACATCACCATGGATTTCATAACTAAGCTACCTCGTACAGCTAAGCAACATGATACCATCTGGGTGATTGTGGACCGTTTGACCAAGAGTGCTCACTTTCTGCCCATACGAGAGGCCATCTCGTCAGAAACGTTAGCAAGCTTGTTCATCAAGGAAGTGGTAACCAAGCATGGAGTACCGTTATCGATCGTGTCTGATAGGGATACACGGTTTACTTCGAGGTTCTGGAAGAAATTCCATGAAGCTATGGGGACGAGGTTGAACATCAGTACGGCGTACCATCCTCAAACCGATGGACAGTCCGAAAGGACGATCCAAACCCTTGAGGATATGCTACGTGCTTGTGTTTTAGATTTTGGTGGAAGTTGGGATGATCATCTGCATCTGGCAGAGTTCTCCTATAACAACAGTTACCATTCGAGTATTGGTATGCCACCGTTTGAGATGCTTTACGGTCGACGATGTAGAACCCCGGTGTGTTGGGGTGAGATTGGTCAGAAGGAAATGGGAAGCCTAGAAGTGGTTCAAGAAACGTCTTCAAAGTTCGATCAGATCAAAGCAAGAATGAAAGCCGCTCAAGACAGACAAAAGTCCTATGCGGATAAGCGGCGACGACCAATTGAGTTTAACGTTGGCGACTATGTGATGCTTAAGGTCTCGCCTTGGAAAGGAATTATCCGTTTTAGAAAGAGAGGGAAGCTAAGTCCGAGGTACATTGGACCATTTAAAATTTTGTATCGTGTGGGGGAAGTAGCTTATAAGCTGGATTTACCCGATGAGTTAGAAGGAATTCATTCAACCTTCCATGTTTCTCATCTGAGGAAGTGTCTAGCTGATGACACGTCTCACGTGCCATTAATGGACATCGAGGTCGATGAACAATTGAACTACATCGAGCAACCGATAAAGATCGTTGATCGCAAGGAGAAGCAGCTTCGTCACAAGATTATACCCTTGGTAAAAGTGATATGGAAACACCGCAAGGGATCAGATGCTACTTGGGAAGTCGAGGATGAGATGCGCAAGTTTTACCCTAGTTTGTTTATGTAATAGTTAGGTTTCGGGGACGAAACCTCCTTAAGGGGGGAAGACTTGTAACATCCTAAAATTTATAATGTTGAATAAAGAAAGTTATGTTTAGTGATTTCACGTTTTAGTTATTTAATGTCGAGTAAGGAACAGGTCATGGGCTTAGATTACGTAAGATGGGTTAAATGAGAATGGGCCTTGGGTCCGTGGGCTTGAGAGATATAAATACCCATCCCAAGCCCAAGATATCATTTTATTTCCATCTTTCTCTTTTACACACTCAAAAACACACACATAACCGACCGAGATCCGAAGTCGAGACCCGAGATTTTGCTGGTAGATCTGAGTTGGAAAGGTAAGAACTAATCCCGCAAAGCTAATAATACTGAAAATGGTTAGGATTTGACGGGTTAATCGGACCCGAAACGCAACTGCCCAAATCGGACCCCTAAAACGTCGATTTTAGGCCGATTTGATGGTTGGGATTTGTAGGCGCCGATCATACGATTCCGTGGGTACCAAAATCGAGTTATTTGGCTAAGAAACGAAGGAGTTATGGGCAAACAGATCTGCAGCGCGACAACTTCGCCTTCATCTGGGCAACTTCGCCTTCAAGCGATGAACTTCGCCTGCAAGCTAAGTTCGCCTGATGAACTTCGCCTGCAAGCCAAGTTCGCCTGATGATAAGTTCGCCTGAAGCCAAGTTCGCCTGATGGCAACTTCGCTGAAATGGTAACTTCGCCTAAGGTTTAACTTCGCCTAAAAGCCAAGTTCGCCTGAGGTTTAACTTCGCCTAAAAGCCAAGTTCGCCTGAGGTTTAACTTTGCCTAAAAGCCAAGTTCGCCTAAGGTTTAACTTCGCCTGAAGCCAAGTTCGCCTAAGGTTTAACTTCGCCTGAAGCCAAGTTCGCCTAAGGTTTAACTTCGCCTAAAGTGAAGTTCGCTTAGAAAATAAATTAAAAACCTAATGGAAAATGTGTTAAGGCCGTTATCGAAAATAAAATTTTTCCAAGCTGACCTGGCAGCTTAACCCCAGCCAGGGGCTCTGCCCCTTGGACCCCGCTAGGGGCTGCCGCCCCTAGAACCCCGCTGCCAGGGGCGCTGCCCCCGGACCCCCGTTCGTTGTGGGTCATATATAGATAGAAATACAAAACGAGTAGTAGTAGTTAATTGATATGTGTAAATATTATACAGTTAGCCGAGCCCAGTTAAAGAAAGGAATTACGATCAACGGCGAGCGTAACAGGATCCAGGTGAGTTTCTAGCCCCATTCCTTGTTATGTTTTCGGGGCTGTGTGCATACTTGATGTGTTGTTAATACATTTATCCTAAGTGATAAGTGTATGCCATATGTGATATATGTGATATGTATGAATGATTGCTTGATGGTACGTGAACGATCTTCGGATATTGCACGTACTGTCAGGTTGTAACGTTATAAATATGGCAAGTATGATATGTATGTTTACGTGTATGAACGTAATAAAGTTAATAAAAGAAGGAAATGACGGTTGTATGGTTACGAAAAGGGTACCAAGCCCTAATAATACTCGAGGTATGTTGCATGGTTGTATGGTAACGAAGAGGAAACTGAACCCTACTAATATTCGAAAGCAAGGGACCAGACCCTTATAATATCTGTGATGTTAGGGACCAGACCCTTACAATATCTGTGATGTTAGGGACCAGACCCTTATAATATCTGTGATGTTAGGGACCAGACCCTTACAATATCTGTGATGTTAGGGACCAGACCCTTATAATATCTGTGATGTTAGGGACCAGACCCTTATAATATCTGTGAGGTTATAGGGCGAAAGGCTCTTTAAAACGTATGATTACGAATGTAAAGAAAGTATGTAAGTAAGAAAGAAAGTATGTAAGTAAGAATGAAGGTATGAGTACTTATGTGTGTATGAAAGAAAGTTATGAGGTTAAGTACGTATGTATGTAATAAGGTATTGTATGGTATTGTATGATTAACTAGAACTCACTCAGCGTAGCTGACTTTTAGTATGCACGCAGGTGAGTAGGATGAGACAACTGGCTTGAGTGGAGGACACATGGCAGAAGACTAAAGCCTGGCATCTGAAGATCTGATATGTTTTATAAGTTATGTTTTGATTTTGAAAGACAAGAGGAATGTTTTAAGACATGATTATGAATTGATATGTAATGTTTTATGAAAGTTTTATATTCCGCGTAAAGTTTTAATTAACTCTGATATTTAGAACTGTGTTTATGAGTAAATCCAACACGAAAGTAGGGTTACCGGTAACGGGGCCTTACACAATGACCCACGTGCACGCTTTTCGCGCACTATTATGAACTGTAATGATCCATGTACCCGCACTACGCTTTTACTTATGATCTGTCTTCTCACTTTGGATTTATAAACCAAAAAGCACAACAAAATATGCTGTAGGAGTGGTGGGTTAGCCGCTGGTACACCCTATATATAAACCCCTACAACCTATTTTGGTGCGCTTGTTCTTTTTCTAACTATTTTTCCTAAAAACCGGGATCATACTCAAACATGGTAGAACAAGTTGTAGGAGTGGTGGGTTAGCCGCTGGTACACCCTATATATAAACCCCTACAACTTGGTCTAGCATGCTTGTGTATGAAATCCCTTTTTCTTTTTACCACAAACTTATGTTCTCACTCAACTATTTTTGTAGTTGACGTTTTCCTGCATATTTTTAGGTAATGCTGATAGATGAAGAACAGGGATTTCTAGATGGCCTTAGGAGAAGACCGAAGGCGTAGTACTAGATTTAGTATCTGTTGGACAATTGTGGTGTTATTTGTATCTTTTGAACAATGTAACTTGATTATTTATGTATGCATTTCATTTAGACTCTTAACCTGTGTTATGGCTTATTCAATCTGCGACTTCGTCCACGCCCTTGGCTTTCCGCCTTTGGCCGGGGGTGTGACAGATTGGTATCAGAGCCCAAGGTTATAGAGAATTAGGTATGACCTAGACTATAACTTAGGGACCATACTCTGGATAGTTTCATGCATCACTTGCACATATCACACTTGCTTACTTGCCAACTATTTACTTGCTACTTGCTTACATGTTTATCTGTTTAATCGCTTGTCTCTCCACTCTGATCTATGTTCGAGCATGATGCCACACATCACTATATCGCCACTTGTATCACATCTACACATTGTTTGCTTATCTTGTGATCGCCTTACTCTATTGCTATATCCTCGATGTATCTCTTTTGCACTTGTCTCTCATTTTGTCTATTCCCAGAATGCCTCCCCGACGCGCTGATAACACTGACCCTGCCGAGCTGGCCAACATTATCGCACAGCAGATAGCTGCTGTCCTTCCTGGAATGGTGACCCAAATCGCCCAGACCATGCAAGAGGGAGTTCAACCCGCTGCAAACCAAGACCAGAACCCGAACGCTAATGCAACTGATCGACACTACAAGGCCTTCCAAAGTGCCCGACCGACGAACTTCGAAGGATCTGAAGGCGCTGCTGGTCTTCTACAATGGTTCGAAAAGATGGAAGTTACGTTCGATATCGTTGCTTGCCCGGAAAATCTGAGAGTCCGCTATGCTGCAAGTATGTTCCTCAAGCGCGCTCTAAACTGGTGGAACAACGAAGTCAGAACTCGTGGCCGTGAAGCTGCCAACGCTTTGCCCTGGACCGAATTCAAGGAAGTTGTCACCCGAGAGTTCGTACCCCGTAGCGAGCAACAGAAGCTCGAAGCAGAGTTTTGGGAACATAAGATGGAAGGGGCTGACTACCAAGGATACACCGAACGTTACCACGAGCTCGCCCTTTTGGTACCACATATGGTTACTCCCGCAGAACGTGCTGTTGAAGCTTACATCCGTGGCCTTCCCGATTGCATGCGCGCCATCCTCATCGCAGCTGATCCCCAGACGGTCCAAGCCGCTGTTCACCTCACCGCTCTTGTGGCCCAGAGCCTAATCAAAGCCGGCCAACTATCTGACGAACCGAATCGCAAGAAGCAGAAGGTCCTTGCCGCCACCACTACTGTCACTCAAGCTGTTCCCCTGAACACAGTTGCTCCTGATGCCTCCAACAGACCCCGAGCGGGATACGCCGGTGCCCATCCCAAATGCCACACGTGCCAACGTCATCACCCCCAGGGAGTCCAATGCTACAGATGCACAAATTGTGGACGACTCGGTCACCTAGCTAATACCTGCAGATCTGCACCTGCCGCCGCCAACAACGCCGCCTCCAACGCAAGAGCCTGTTACGAGTGTGGAGCCACCGATCACCTCAGGAATCGCTGCCCCCGCATCACCGTCGAGATTCCTCCTGCAAGAGGACGCGTTTACAGGATCGGAGCCGCCGCAGCCCAGCAAGATCAAGACGCCGCTCCAGGTATGTTCTCTTCCTTTCCTTTCGACACGATTCTAACCCTTTTCTCCTTGCTCTCTTCCTACGACTTTAACCCTTGCCGGAGCTGCTCGCCTTTGACCCCTACACGCCCGCACAACTAGTTTAACTCGAATTCTTGACAACACCACTTATGATCAACACACTTTCCACTATTATCACTACTACACTTTGTACACTAAGCACTATTACACGAACCACGCACAAACGCAATGCTCTCGTATCCCTCACACTATGACCAACGAGCAAACGTGCTTCACGACCGATCGAACTATTTACGCATTATACTGCTGCCGCTTATGTGATTGCCTGGTTATGTGATTATGTGTAGAGTTTTCCCTTAAGCACTTACGCGATGGAGTGACAGTTGCAAGGATGATGCAAGGTGAAATAACGATTATAGTCCGGAATATAATTGTTAAGTCACAGGTGCGTACGTATGCAGATGTTCCATCATGGTACTGTGAGTCCTGAGCCCAATATTCGTGGAGTAAGGGCTACTCAAAGAATGTCGAAGGAGTGGTGGGTACGCCGCTGGTACACCCTATATATAAACCCCTTCGGCAGGGCGTGTGTAGTTCTGAAGCGGGTATTGGAGGTAGGGACTTGTGGTAGTAAAGTGTGTCGCAAGTCTTGAACCCAATGGCAGTTGAGAGAGTATTCAAGGAATGTTGTAGGAGTGGTGGGTACGCCGCTGGTACACCCTATATATAAACTCCTACAACTGGAATTGAATATGATCGAATACGAAAATTGGAAATTTAGGGCTTGTGAGGGGAGTAGGAGTGTCACTGTGAGTCCTAGTCCATGATCAGCGGAAAGGAACATTCGGGTAAAGTTGAAGGGGTGGTGGGTTAGCCGATGGTACACCCTATACATAAACCCCTTCAGCAGTACGTGGATGCGCCCGAAGCAAGTCTTGGGTGAATGCTCATAGTTTTGTGTTTGGATGAACTAAGTTGCTCTAATCACTAGGATCGCGAATGGACTATTTATGCTCATGAACTCACTATTTGAACCACTATGCGCAATTTATTTTCTCTCTTGGGTTGATTACTCTATCTCGAACCAAGTTATCTCATGCTCAAATTTCATGATATTTAAAAGTTAATATAGGCCATTTGGACGTCATGCATGGAAAGGAGAAATTCTCAAATTACGATGAGGGAGTGGTGGGTTAGCCGATGGTACACCCTATATATAAGCCCCCTCCTCGTTAATTTGCGAATCCCTGAAAGTGCACATCAAAAGAATGACCTGTATTGATTTGGTAGAATCTATTTCATAAGTTGGACCGTGTGCTTGAATTTCGGGACGAAATTCCCTAAAGTTGGGGAGACTGTAACATCCCGAAATTTAACCCGGTGACCAAAAATCTATCTTTCGTAAATAAATGATATTTTCATTATTTTAAAAGATTTCAGATATTTTATTTAAAGTTATTTTATAAAAGTTTTTAGAAAAATGTTTCGTTTTATAAATTTTATGAACTCGACCCGTCTTGACCCGTAGGAAAAACCAACCCGAGCCAAAACCCGAACCCAAGAAACCGAGTATATAAACGTAAGTTCAAGACAACTCCCCCATTTTCTCTTCTTCTCTCCCACTCCCACACCCAAACGCTCTCATTCTAGAGAGAGAAGCTAGAGAGAGAAAGTGTTCAAAACGCAAATCCGAGCCCGGAATCTTGTAGCAATTCGTTTTTGGTAAGTCCCTCTCGAAAATCATCCGTTTTCATAACCATGTTCGGCCTCAAATCGAGCAAAAACACCCATTTTCGTTTCTAGAGTTTTCGGGTCAAAAACCGTCTTGTTTTGGTGTCAAAATACAGGTCTTTGTGTATAAAAACACTAGGAATCATTAGTTCTTTCAATCCCGAGCATTTCCATGTCAAAAACTTTGATTTTGGGTGAAAAATCATGAAAATCGCGAAATCCCGTAGGTTTCTCCGTCGCCCGGCTTGAAGGCGTCGACTCAGGACTCATTCGGTCGAACCAGTCGACCGAACCAGTCCATTCGACCGAATAGGGAAGCAACCGAATGGTCTCCACCTCATTCGACCGAATGAGCTTCGTATTCGACCGAACGAGTGTCTATTCGACCGAACAAGTGCCATGTTCGACCGAACGAGTTTTCCCAGCTAGTTCGATCGAGTGTGCCTCAGATTCGACCGAATGTGTGCCTATTCGACCGAATCAAGCCAGAGCCAAGCTGTTTTCGTCTTTAAAGCCTAGTTTTTGCTCGAGGTCGCGTAAGCTCGTTTTCTTAGACTTATAACGCGTTGTTAACCTTATATATATGTCCAATTCTAGGCTAAGGAGATCTATTGTAGCACCATCCTAACCCGAGATCAAGGTGAGTTCATAACCCCTTTTTTAACTGTATTGCTTTATCAAACCACGGGGTGGAAATATGCAAAAACACTTTACTTCAAAACCTTTACACACTGTTTTCTCTGCTTTTACTCGCTTTCACTTATAACTTAACGTAATGTAAGCGCTATCACAATTACTTTACTTACTCTATAAATTGTATTACTCTATGAACTGCTGCTCTATGAACTATTGCACTATACATGTTCGCTCTACGCGCTATTGCACTATGAACTATATGCTCTCTACACTGTTGCTCTATGAACCACGGCCACTATCACGACTGCTTTGGGTATCCTGCGGGACCCATGTAAGTCTCGCTCCACTACTGACTCGACGGCCTTGGATTCTGTGTGAATCCATGTAAGTCTCGCCTCTCTCTCGCGTGGCCTCTTATGTGTATTATGTGTTATTACTTGCTCTTTTGGTCTATCTGTTATGTGCAATTATCTCGAGTATTATGAACTATTGCGTTGCCTCACACACATCGTAACTCTGGACTCTCCTCTCCACTCAATGACCCACGTGCACGCTTTTCGCGCACTATTATGAACTGTAATGATCCATGTACCCGCACTACGCTTTTACTTATGATCTGTCTTCTCACTTTGGATTTATAAACCAAAAAGCACAACAAAATATGCTGTAGGAGTGGTGGGTTAGCCGCTGGTACACCCTATATATAAACCCCTACAACCTATTTTGGTGCGCTTGTTCTTTTTCTAACTATTTTTCCTAAAAACCGGGATCATACTCAAACATGGTAGAACAAGTTGTAGGAGTGGTGGGTTAGCCGCTGGTACACCCTATATATAAACCCCTACAACTTGGTCTAGCATGCTTGTGTATGAAATCCCTTTTTCTTTTTACCACAAACTTATGTTCTCACTCAACTATTTTTGTAGTTGACGTTTTCCTGCATATTTTTAGGTAATGCTGATAGATGAAGAACAGGGATTTCTAGATGGCCTTAGGAGAAGACCGAAGGCGTAGTACTAGATTTAGTATCTGTTGGACAATTGTGGTGTTATTTGTATCTTTTGAACAATGTAACTTGATTATTTATGTATGCATTTCATTTAGACTCTTAACCTGTGTTATGGCTTATTCAATCTGCGACTTCGTCCACGCCCTTGGCTTTCCGCCTTTGGCCGGGGGTGTGACACTTGACGTGTAAACCAACAAAAAAAAAACCCGTAACTCATTGTTTTTGTAGACAAATTAATCCAAAATCAACAAAACAACAACCTTTAGTATGACTAAAATGCCCATTATAATCAATGTGCAGCGAATTAAAGATTTTCCAATAGATGCACATTGACTAATAAAAGTCGAACAATTGATTGTTACCAATTTATTCTAACTTAACTCACAAAATGATATCACACTCCCAACCAACATTACCATTCATTTCATATTAAGAATTGTTTATAATCATAAAGTTAATTAACAATCAAAATACCATCTGCAACTAACATGTGGTATATAAGATCAGTGTAACCTAAAAATTAAAAACCATTGAAACCATCGCACTCATCACTGGTCCTCATTTAACAGAAAGAGAAAACCTGTTCATTTAAGTCTTTTCATTTTTCAGATAAAGGTATTCAAACAAGAGAGTAAAAACGTCTATTGGTAGCCCGGAATGAAACATGACATAGTTACATAAGTTGAAAAAGTTTAAAAACTTGCTTACAAGTTAAGGTTGAATACCATAAACCATACGACAAAGATGCAACCTCTTGATATTCCTACTTGGAAGTGGGAATACCTGACAATGGATTTCATTACTAAGATACCTCATGTTGATTAATATCATAAGAACTTTTATAAAATAAGGGTCAGAAAAGTTTGTTCTAAAAAATGGTGAATCTAAAAATTTAAGTGAATTCGTTTTTACCCGAATCAAGTTGAAGTTTTTTTAATTGACCCGTTTAACCCAAACTCATTTTACCAATACCCATATTGACCTAAACCAATTTGGTCTGAAATCATTCTGACTCGTGACCCGAACCTGCTTGGGCAGCCCACTTTGGCAAACCTATTAGGAATTTATCATTCTTTTTCTATTTGACTTGCATTGATTTTCAACAGTTAACACATCTTTGAATCATATTGGAACTATGTAAAGCAATAGTTCTCACCTTTCCATCCATGGGTCTTCAGGTCCCAAAAACTTTTGAAGAGATGCGTTGCATAGAGTTTTATCATTTTCAATGACGTCAAAAATACCTCCAAGAGAAGGTGTAAGCATTTGAAATATAGAGAAAGGTTCAAATAAGAAGTTTGATTTTCCTAAGAAGACTTGGAATGAGGGTTTTAATCTATTATCTTAATATTGAAAACTCACTTAATTTAATTTCAAAAACCCATTTAATTAATCTTAAAAATCCACTTAAATTTTCACCCATCTCCTACAACCACCACCACCCATCGCCACCACCTTGCCGGAAAAGTCTTCGGAAATTCTGTCGGAAAAGTTGCCGCAAAATTTCACCTTGCCGGAAAAGTCTTGGTTTACACTTGATTTTCTCTCTAATCTAATTTCAACCATTAAGTCTAAAATGAATAGACAAGATTATTTCATATCATTCCTACAAAAACTAGTCTTCTTATTATAACTCAACTCTTGAAATATATATGTATTAATTTATATTAAACAATTACATCGACCTAAATAAAAACATTAATATTAAGAATACTATTGTCAAGAATCTTCAAAGTTCAACCTGGTTATGCGTTATCATAACAAAACTATTTTAGTAATGTAACATAAAAACAATAAATAATACATGGGTAATGAATGTAAAATAGTATGGCGCTCGCGCTTCGCGGCGGGTTGAAATGCTACTTTTGGTTATAGGAATTTAAGTGCAAGGGAATGGGACCGTGGAATTGAATGGAGCCTGGCTATATGGCTTTGTGTGACAGTGTCTTATTTCACAGTGTCTTATTTTTGTCCTTGAGTTAGACCATTTTGTCGCTCCTAACCACACTATATGGTAGCATAGATACAGATAAACCCAACAATTCATTAACTATTACAATTCTTTTAATATATTTAATTAATTATTAGTGGTTACAAAAGGTTGTAAAACAAGTTAGATAATTCTTTTGAATTTTATAAATAATAATTTAAATCTTTGAATAAAATGATCTAGGGATTATACACATTAAAAACAGAATTTGGCGGGCTCTCAAATTGTTTTGACTTGTTCCCAACAAATATTAACGCACCCAAAAATAAGTATTACTGTACCAAAAGAAAAATTCTTGAGTGTTATAGTTATTTTTAAAGCATCAAATTGTACTAGCCAAAATTTAGTATGTAATACACTGCGAAAGTGTAATTATTTCCATGTGTAAGCCCTTACTTTTATGGGTGATGGTATTGTACATTATTATGTATTCAGTGATACCATTTAACCTTATAGTTAGAATATAGAAGGAATGTATGTATCTTATGAGTTATTTTGATTAGTCTTAGGAAAAAACTAAATCAAGAATAACTCTAGTGATAACATTTATTTAAATATGTTCTTGATTATCATTATCATAAGAGACATTATGATTAACTCATCACATTTGTTATGCTCAAGTTTTCAATATAATTATTGTTATTAGAAAGAGCGTAGGATAGTCTTATCATGTCTTAAGGGATAATTAAAACTGAGAAGAGCTAAAAATTGTTGAAAACTCTTTATGATGTAAAACTTATGTTATGTTTTAATATTAGAGTGTATGATTTGAATGAGATAGTTATTTATAGAAGAAAATTATAACGAGTGATGCTATGGGATATTAAACTAAGATATATTTAAGTTTATGATTATTATATTAATGAAGGATAATTAATATGAGGATCATTATATTTTATTGAAGATGTGATATGTCTATTATTAACATCAAACTAATAGACTATAATTAAAAGTTATACTTAAACAAAAAATAAATCACATTTTGGCAGAATTAAATTTATTTAAGTATGTGTGCAAAACAATTGTAACACATCACCTTTTGGCAGAAGTGAGACAATTATTTTAATTATGAACATGCTAGTTTTGTTGGATAAAAATGTAACACATCACCTTTGGACAGAAGTGAGATATTTGTATCTTGTTAGGCAAGAACTAACAAAAGCTTTCAGTTAAACTTGAACGATATGGTAAATGTAACTCATCACCTTTGGGCATAAGTGATACATAAAAAGTTCATTCAAGTTAAGCCTTTATGTTTTGTAAAATTTTATAATATATAATTATTTACAAAACATTTTAATGAGTTAATAGCAAAAACTATCTGGGTAAAATTAAGAATTTCGAGAAATAACGTTTTCGTGTAAATTATAGTTTTCGGATGATATGGGTTCTTGGTTAATAGTTTTTCGAGTATTATGGGTTTTTGGTTAAAGTAATAAGTTTTCGGAAAACCCGTATAAGGCCATAAAGTTTAAAATCCAAGAACTATAAAATCCAAAAATTAATATGGGATTTTCTAACATGTGCCCCAAGGACACATGTAAGAAACATTAATTAAGGAAATATTTTATATTAACTACATGTATCTTTTAATAACTACCATATTTAACATTATATTTTTCTTCCTAAATCTTCCCACCATTGATGACTACTAAATAAAAATTTTCTAATTCGGTCTAAAATTACTATTTCATTTCCCACAATTTTTATATTCATATATATGTAAAGAATATTCAAATATGAAAGTGACTTTTTTTATACACTCAAACTAACATTAAATTTTTAATATTAAAATATAAATGAATAAAAACCGAACGAATAAGTAATTTCAATCATTTGTTAACAAAAGAAGATGCATTTTCAACACTTATAATGAAATATGGGGTTGCAATCTACTTCACCGTGCATATCAAGTTTTCATTATAAATATTAAAAATGCATCTTCTTTTGTTATATAATGAAATTACTTCTTATTTTGGTTTTTAAACTTTTATATTTTAATATTAAAAGGTCAATGTCATTTTGAGTGTACAAAAAAATCACTTTCATATTTAAATATTCTTTACATATAAATGAATATAAAAATGATGTGAGATGAAATAATAATTTTAGAGAAAATTTAAAATATTTTATATAGTGGTTATCAATGGAGACAAATTTAAAAAGAAAAATATAATTTTAAATATGGTAGTTATTAAAAGATACATGTAGTTAATATAAAATATTTCCTTAATTAATGTTTCTTACGTGTGCCCTTAGGGCACATGTTAGAAAATCCCAATTAATATTATACTAATTAAACTGAAAACACAAAATTTTAATAAAACTCATACAGTTAATTCCGTAAACTAGTTGATTTCTAAATTGATTTCGAAAACTAAAAGGATAATAATAAAATTTGGTTCAAAACTTTTAAGTATTAACAATTATATCTATTTCCTATTTTATTGGATTCAAATCGTTTAAAAAATACCAAAACTTTTAATTTACTTAAGATTTGAAAACTTATATCCCTAAATTAACTTTAACAGATTTTAATCCAGTAAACTGGATGCCCGAGATAAATGATTCTATCGAGTAAACTGGATGACACGGATCAATGAGACTGTCTTGACCACTCGGATGTCTCATGGATTTAGCAATATAAGTGACACTATCATCGCCGGCTCAAAGAGTGATTTTTCCTTCAAAAACATCAATGATTGCCCTAGCAGTACGTAAAAACGGACGACCTAAAATTATAGGAACTCTCTCACCGGCCTCCATATCTAAAACAACAAAATATGTGGGGAAAACCAAATTATCGACCTTAACGCGCAAGTTCTCCACGACCCCCCTAGGATACTTAATGGAATGGTCGGCTAAAAACAACATCATACGTGTAGGGGTGAGCTCTCCTATGCCTAACTTTTCATATAAAGAATGCGGCATGAGGTTTATGCTAGCTCCTAGATCTGCCAATGCTTGACAAGTCGTGTTCCTTCCGAAAAGGCATGGAATGGTGAAAACGTCGGGGTCGGGTAATTTTTCTGGTAACCTATTAAGAACTACCGCAGAACAACACTCGAAAGCTCTTCCAACATATCCTTTCGTTTAAGAAGATCTTTCAAAAACTTGGCATATTTAGGCACGTGCTGGAGGGCCTTGATGAACAGGAGGTTAATTTTCAATTGGCTGAACATGTCAAGAAACTGCCCGTACTCCCTTGTATACTTTTGATGTTTGAGAGAGGGGGAACGGGACACGAGCATGATCAATAAGCGGTGATGGTCTAACCTCTCTTGGTTTCTTCTCTGAACTTCCTTCCACTATAGGCTCATTGGTTGGTGCGAAACTTTCTGGACCTAGTCTAGGGTGCACCCTCCCAGGCGCCTCCATCTCTATCTCCTCATCTACCAACTCATATTCTCCATCTTTCTCAACCACTTTACTAACTCTCTTCGGACCAAAAACCCTACCACTACGAGTGAAGATGGCTTTTAATTTAGCAGCCAGATTAGTTTGAGGATTACCCGAAAAATAACCCGGAAGTCTCTCCTCTAAACGATGGGCTATGTCTCCAACAGACCTCTGAATATCAAGGATTGTGGACTGATGATTCCTCAAAAGCAAGTCATGATCGGTTACAGTTTTCTACGTGGCCTAATCTTTAACAAGTATCTGTTTCATCATCTCCTCTAATCTTCTCATTTTGCCACTCAAATCCTACTGAGTACTTACACCTTTCCCATTACTCGAACTCTGAACATTCTGACCCCCATTATACTGATCTTACCTCGGTTATAAGCAACTTAGATACCATGTGGTGCTTTGATTCGGGCCCTTTTAGTTGTTCCAATTCGAATTGTTGTACTATTATAAGCATTTTGGAACCTGTTCCGACCAACAACAAAATCCACCTCTTGATTCATCAACAAACACTTTAAAGTATCATGACCACCCCTACATAACTCACATTTATCAGCCTTGGCTTTAAGCTCCGTCACCTCTGTTTCGGTCAAAAACTAGCAAACTAACTTTTGATCAAATTAGTGCGTGAGGTAGGGTGCTTAATGGTAAAATGATTGAACAAAATGATGTGATTACGAGAGAAAAAACCCTTGATTATGATAATCTTCGGTCAAAAATTAACTATGTAATCTTTGGTCGAATCACTTCGGTCAAAGATTAAGAACGTAATCTTTGGTCGGATTAGTATGTGATTATGATAATCTCCGGCACAAAAACCCCCGGACGGTGAAAACTATCACCGTCAATTCTTATTAATAACAAAAATGGTGGTTACAAATGATGGAGCTGATAAGTGATCGTAAGATAAGTGTTACAGTGTATGCTAGTAGCTAGATCGTGAGAGTGTGTGTTCTAGTGATATTATCAGCTCATTTATATAATAAAAGACTAAAACTATTATCCCGAAATGACTGGAAATCCTAGACTAATTCTTCTATAATCCGTTAGTTGCCCACGTTTGAATTTGACGAAGTCCAGATAATATCCGTTGCAGTCCACGTTCTTATTATCAGATTTACCACATGTTCTTATCTGCAAAACAAACAAGAATGATATAGGACAATTGAATTAGTCAATGTACCTTTCTCAGAATGAGGCTCAATTCTGAGGATAAAAATCCGCACCCAACAATTGCCCCCAATTTTTACCGCGTGACAGCTGCAAAAATTTTGAATTTTAAAATCAATAATATCTCTGCGATTTGAAAGGACGTGCACGTGGATCAAGGAGACTCTATAACCATTTCTTTAGGTTATAACTAAACCATTTCCACTTTTCCAAATCATAATACTCTTCCACCGATTCATAATCAGGTTAGTTCTTATCTCTTGTCTTCTTAATTTCTTGAAATTTTTCTTCCGATTCAAACGATAATGAGGAAGAGAACCCATCGAGCGCCCAATCCTTTCTCCTTCGCAACTTCAGACAATTTTGTTGACCAGGATCTTATTCTGGCCACCGATGAAGACCAGTGTCTCTTTAGAGATCTTGACATTAGATTTCTAAAAGATTCAGGCAATTTACCTGCCGAAGCCATTATCAGACCCTACGATTCGAAAGCCAAGGTGTCACACCCCGACCAAAGGCGGAACATGCCGGGACGTAACGTATTGATTGGACAGTAGCTCAAAAGACACTAGTTAAAGTGACAATAATTATTTAATTCATTAATATCAAAACAAGTACACAATTAAAATAATCAAAATAATTACATAATTTTTATTGTTTGGATAAATATCCTAAGGTAAAAACTAATATCTTCAATATTGATCAATGTAAATTACTTGTACCTGTAGCATGTATAAAAATAGAGTTTGTCAACACGAATATTGGTGAGAATACATAAGTTTTAATTGAGATACATATATAGATAAAAACCACAATTCATATGTAAATAATGAGCATTACAATTCTTATGAAAATGTAAACAATTAAATAGATGTGGACCCGTTCTTATTGATACGAAATCAATGTACTTGGGTAAATGTATGATCATACTAGATGAGGATATATGAGGATGAGATGCCAACCACCAAACATAAAATAAACTAAGCACATAGAGCATTATCATAGAGTATGCAATAATCACACATAAACATATATTGAATTGTGTTTTGAATAGATGTGAAAATAAAAATGAGTAATTTAAATAGGGTATACATACCACCCCCAAAATTTAAAAGATGAAAAAGGGGGATATGTAAACTCACCTTATAGAGTAGGATAAACGAGGACGAGATAATAAAAGAAAGAGCTAGGATGAAAACGGTCAAGCTTCTCGAGATTTGCCGACAATTAATCCTAGTTGATAACGACAAAGTGAGTTAAATATAATATAAAACGGAACTTGGGTCTCGACGAGGTTATTAATGTGTAATTAGTCTTATTATCATCATCGTACGGTTGTTGTATTTTATTAACGTTTTAATTATTACTATTATTATTATTAGTATTTAATCATCTTTATTATTAATTATATTTTATAAATAAGACAAATATTATGTAATATATAAATTAACGTGAAGTTTTAAAAGGAGATTTATTATGAACAATTTAAGTTCGGTTTATCAAAATATTGTATTATATGTAGTAAATGTAAAAATTTGATTAAAAAAAGGCTTTAAAAATATAAAGCTAAAAAAAACGGTTTCGTGAGACTTAAAGGTTTGGTTTAAAAAAAATAACATTTATTAATCAATATATTTTATAAACACTAAAAGAAAACCGGGTTTTAGGATGACGGGAAAACGACTCAAAGTGTCGGTTTATAATATTTAAATGACAAATTGTGTAGGGATTTATTTAATATTAAAAGGAACAAAAACCCTTAAATGGAGTTAATAAAAAAAAAGAACAAAAACCCAAAACTGGGCTAGGTCGGGGTTCGATCCCGCGACCTAGCTTTTGTTATACACTGGACCAACCAACTGAGCCATCATGGCCAGTTGTTAACTATTGCAGATCCAAAAAATATATAAACACATGTTTAAAGGGACATGAACCCTAGATTATCCAATTGGATAATCTGGTTCATGGTCGTTCAAAAAAAGTTTAGGGCTAATGTTCTTTGACATATCGCGATTCTAACTGTACCTTTTAATTGCATTAGGACTGCTGTTAAGACGGTGTAATTGATCGAACTAGGTTGCGGCCAAAAAGAGGTTTAATTAAGTGACGGGTTGGGGTTTTAAATGGAATTGAGTTTAGGGGAATTGTTGGTGACGGGTAGTAGAAGGTTTCTGCAAGTTTAATTGGTTCACAACAAGGGGGTTATATTGATCAAGAAATTAGGGTTTGTTTAGGCTTAAAATGGCTAGTTTATCGAATTACGGACTAATTAACGCGCTCCTACTATAATTAGGTGTCGGTTACGCGTTTACTTGGTGGAATATGATAATTGCCTGACTTAATTGATCATAACGAGCGGGAATTTGGAGGTTTTTGAATGGTTTGGGGCCGTTGGGTCGGGTTTGGGTCAACTGGTCGGACCAGGAGGTGGTTTGGGTTATAATATGTTATTTTAATATTAGAACTTAATTGATAAAATACCCGAACCCAAACCCGGGTCGGGTAATGATTACAAAAACTGAAAGGGAAACGGAAAACCCAAAACGTTACAGTATTCACAACTTTTTGGAAATTTCGTCCCGAAATTAAAGAATAAAGAAAAGAAAAAAATACCATAGAATAAAGGAGGAAAACAAAAATCAAGAGAGATTTTTTTTGTAATAATAAATACTAACACAAAACATCGAATGAACTGTTTAACGCTACAATTGGAAGGTATGATAAGGACACTTATATATAGGATGTACCAGCGGCGTATCCACCATGCCCTTATCACATCAATATTTGTACCGTTACCCTAAATCACCCTAGGTTCTGAGTTATGACACAGCGTATTTACCATGAGTTCCATGCGAGGATTTCGATAATTATGCGTGCACTCATAATTATTTAGGTCGTCGCATGATGCACATGGTTCGTCCCGTTGTGTGGTTTGAAAACAAAGGTAAAAGAAAACTTTTTTTTTAAATCGATATCATTTAATCAAGAGCAATGAACTAAAAATTGGATGGAAATTGATGAACATAATTCACTAGTAAAATAAAAACAAATGATGAAATTGTTGAAGTTAACCATCGAGAGTAATAACAACAAAATGAAATAAACAGATAGAGGAAAATTTTAAAATTATATAAGTAACTTACACATACGATGTAGAGAAAATACGTGAGATGACGAGAAAATTCACGTAATAATAAATAGGTTCACACAACAAACAAATCATATGACTTTTGAGTATAATAATAGATAAGGTTTGAAACCAAGATTATAAAATCGATGAGATGAGATAAGAGTACCATGAGGAAGAGGTGAGTTTGGAGGGTTTGGGTAGCCATGTATTAAAATATCGAAATAAAATTTGTACATGTGACTCCTGTTAGATAACTATATACAATACATGTTCATAGTCCCAATTTCCAACACGTTTGTAAGAAATCGGTCGTAGGTAGTTTATGATAATAATACGGTACTATTAGATAACTATGCACATCATCATGCACATAGTCCCGGTAATTAACCGGTCATAGACCACTTAAATCATGATAATGAATTGTGTAATAATAAATAGTGCACTAAACGAAAAAATAGGAATAAATAAGTGATTGAACACCATTATAAATAACCATAATTCTCATTCATAACAAAACTGGAGATTTAATGAAGTCAATACATTATATTTAAATGAAAAGAACTAAATAAAAGAAACGTCTTTGCGTAGCATGTTTTCATAAAGGGTTAGGCTTAGACTTGGGAACCGTTGATGTAACACACTTTCCCTTGAGTAGCTTGGTCACTTGAGGTTGGTTGGTTGATTGGGATTTGGTTGACTTGAATTGGTTGAATGGGTTGGGCTTGAATTGCTTGGATGGGTTGAGCTTGGATTGGTTGAAGTTGATTAACTTGGGCTTGGTAGGCTTGATATTGAGCGGTTTGAGTTGGGTAAGATTGAATTTGGTTCATGTGTGCGAGTCTTGGGCATGCATTGCGAAAATGGCTAGCGTCTCCACAATTGTAACAAGCTCTAATAGTTGAGGGTGCTTGAGTAAACGGTTGAGCATAAGGTAAGGGTTGGGTAAGAGGTGAGGTAAATGGTTGCATCAAAAGTTGGTTGCATTCACGACATGTGGTAAAGAGGTGACCATATCGATTGCAATGGGTGCATTGTCGACACTTGAGGTTAGGCGAATGGTGAAAGTTACACGTATCACATAATGGGTGGGGTCCTGTGTAGGGTTTCTTGGTGGGTTGGGTTTGCGATTGGGCCAAGACATAGTTTTGGGAATTGGACTTTCTTTTATTGTTGCGGTAATGGGGAGAGTTATTGTGCTTTAATGATTCGGGCTTAGAAGACTCGGGTTTGGGGGATTCGGGCTTAGGTTCTTTGGTGGGCTCGGATGCAGGCTTATCATTGGGCTTCTTGGAATTTTCCCGCGTCAAGGTCCCGGCCTTAACGTGGTTTTCGGTGAGGGTACCGGCTAAGGTGATGGCATCATGGAGGGTTTGAGGTTCACGACTTAGGACGGAATCTTGGATTTGCATAAGCAAACCCGAGATGTACTTGTCGATTGAACGTTCAAGGGGAGTGACCATGTGAGGGATGAAAAGGCTCAGTTCATGGAAACGATCGTTGTAGATGGCGTCATTTCCACTTTCTTGTTTCAAATTCCAAAACTCCTCTTCTAACTTCCGAAGCTCATGTTTCGAGCAAAACTTCTTGAGCAAGAGTTTCTTGAGGTCATCCCATGGCAAGGCCATGGCAACCTCAGCGCCAAGCGTGCGCGTCTCACCGTTCCACCAATTGAGGGCATTCTTCTTGAGCATGCTCGAGGCGTAAGTGGTTTTCTTGTCCTAGGGACGTTCACATGGAGGAATATGCTCTCCATTTCTTTAAACCATTGGAGGAGAATGGTAGCACCGTCGATACCGAAGTATTCGGGTGGGTTGGCACTCTTGATTTGTTTGAGGGGGTAAGCAATTGGGTTCGCAGTTGTGGATGATGATGAAGCATTCACAGTTTGTAATTGAGATATGATTGTTGGGAGGGCTTCCACGATTCCCTTAGTGATGCGGGATGACATGCTACGGCCCGAGTCGCCGGTGAGACGGTTACAGTTGATAAGGCGGGAAGAAGACATGCTACAATGATGACACGTGAAAAATTTATTTTGATTTTGGTAAAAGAAAAATTGTATAACTATGTGAAATTTCAATTTTTGAGAAAATTCATAAGAGTACAAGATAATTTTTTTTTTCAATAACCTTAACTTAGAATACAAAATAAAATTTTAATACCCTTAACTTAGGGTATTGATGAAATTGATAATTTGGGAACATATTCATAAAAAAATATTAAACAAAATCTCATCGTTGATTTAAGAGTGTGATCGTCACATGACCACGTTGATACAATGAGGGTAGTAGATTCGGTTTCGTTTGGTGTGATATGATTTGGCTTAATAAGTTCCACACCCTTACTAAACACTCCAGGAAGGCAACCGGGTCTCGCGGTTGATTGAGATTTATGCACATTGCACTTCCTTAGGCTCGCAAGCCTTGGTGTCAAGTGTTCGGTAAACAAGTGTGTCACTCTTACAGTTACTACATATCCGTCACACGTATCTTCCTCAAGGAGAGGGGAGTGAAAAGGCGGGATTTCTTAAGGAATTTCCCATTTTTTTTAAAGTTTGAAAACAATTTTGAGAGTGAGGCATAGCCTCGGATTAAGTGTGTGCTTTTGTGTACACGAATAATATTAACTCATTAAATAGTATATAAGCTACTACAATCAACAATATAATTCAGGGTACAAACACGTAAAGACATATCACGTATAGGGACCCTAAGCATGCTACTAGGCCGTTAAATCTAACCACCTATCTTATAGCCTTCGGCTCTGATACCAATCTGTCACACCCCGACCAAAGGCGGAACATGCCGGGGCGTAACGTATTGATTGGACAGTAGCTCAAAAGGCACTAATTAAGGTGACAATAATTATTTAATTCATTAATATCAAAACAAGTACACAATTATAATAATCAAAATAATTACATAATTTTTATTGTTTTGATAAATATCCTAAGGTAGAAACTAATATCTTCAATCTTGATCAATGTAAATTACTTGTACCTGTAGCATGTATAAAAATAGAGTTTGTCAACACGAATATTGGTGAGAATACATAAGTTTTAATTGAGATACATATATAGATAAAAACCACAATTCATATGTAAATGATGAGCATTACAATTCTTATGAAAATGTAAACAATTAAATAGATGTGGACCCGTTCTTATTGATACGAAATCAATGTACTTGGGTAAATGTATGATCATACTAGATGAGGATATATGAGGATGAGATACCAACCACCAAACATACAATAAACAATTAAGCACATAGAGCATTATCATAGAGTATGCAATAATCACACATAAACATATATTGAATTGTGTTTTGAATAGATGTGAAAATAAAAATGAGTAATTTAAATAGGGTATACATACCACCCCCAAAATTTAAAAGATGAAAAAGGGGGATATGTAAACTCACCTTATAGAGTATGATAAACGAGGACGAGATAATAAAAGAAAGAGCTAGGATGAAAACGGTCAAGCTTCTCGAGATTTGCCGACAATTAATCCTAGTTGATAACGATAAAGTGAGTTAAATATAATATAAAACGGAACTTGGGTCTCGACGAGGTTATTAATGTGTAATTAGTCTTATTATCATCATCGAACGGTTGTTGTATTTTATTAACGTTTTAATTATTACTATTATTATTATTAGTATTTAATCATCTTTATTATTAATTATATTTTATAAATAAGACAAATATTATGTAATATATAAATTAACGTGAAGTTTTAAAAAGAGATTTATTATGAACAATTTAAGTTCGGTTTATCAAAATATTGTATTATATGTAGTAAATGTAAAAATTTGATTAAAAAAAGGCTTTAAAAATATAAAGCTAAAAAAACGGTTTCGTGAGACTTAGAGGTTTGGTTTTAAGAAAAATAACATTTATTACTCAATATATTTTATAAACACTAAAAGAAAACCGGGTTTTAGGATGACGGGAAAACGACTCAAAGTGTCGGTTTATAATATTTAAATGATAAATTGTGTAGGGATTTATTTAATATTAAAAGAAACAAAAACCCTTAAATGGAGTTAATAAGAAAAAAAAAAGAACAAAAACCCAAAACTGGGCTGGGTCGGGGTTCGAACCCGCGACCTAGCTTTTGTTATACACTGGACCAACCAACTGAGCCATCATGGCCAGTTGTTAACTATTGCAGATCCAAAAAAATATAAACACATGTTTAAAGGGACATGAACCCTAGATTATACAATTGGATAATCTGGTTCATGCTCGTTCAAAAAAAGTTAGCTAATGTTCTTTGACATATCGCGATTCTAACTGTACCTTTTAATTGGATTAGGACTGCGGTTAAGACTGTGTATTTGATCGAGCTAGGTTGCGGCCAAAAAGAGGTTTAATTAGGTGATGGGTTGGATTTTAAATGGAATTGAGTTTAGGGGAATTGTTGGCTACGGGTAGTAGATGGTTTCTGCAAGTTTAATTGGTTCATAACAAGGGGTTTGTATAGATCACGAAATTATGGTTTGTTTTGGCTTAAAATGGCTAGTTTATCAAATTACGGACTAATTAACATGCTTCTACTATAATTAGGTGTCGGTTAAGCGTTTACTTGGTGGAATATGCTAATTGCATAACTTAATTGATCATAACGAGCGGGAATTTGGAGGTTTTTGAATGGTTTGGGGCCGTCGGGTCGGGTTTGGGTCAACTGGTCGGACCAGGAGGTGGTTTGAGTTATAATATGTTATTTTAATATCAGAACATAATTGATAAAATACCCGAACCCGAACCCGAGTCGGGTAATGATTACAAAAACCGAAAGGGAAACGGAAAACCCGAAACGTTACACAAGGCTGACTTCTCCTCCAAAACCTGTGTGTGCTTTTTCTATTACCCTTTTTCAATCGGTCTTTCATACCCTTTTTCCCCGCTTATCAAGGAGTTTTTTTATGTCACCGAGTTCTCGTACTGGCAAGTCATGCCGATGGTGTGGAGGGTTTTGTCCACGGTAGATCGACTGAACAAAACCCATGGGTTGTCCATAGGCGTGCCGGAGATAGCCGCGACTTATAACCTTCGTACTCATGGATGTTTTCGCTACTGTCTTCAATCTAAATCTAGCCGTCGTTATATGATTCCCAAGGTGTCCAGTAGCGACCCCGATTGGAAGAAATATTTCTTTTTCGTCCACCAAGACTCTATTCCCAATGGAATGAACTTGCCTATCAAATGGGTTCATAAGGGTAGGAAATCTTTAATATAGAATTTCTTTTCGCAAACGATTTATCTTAATACGATTTCATTTTTGGCAGTTGTGTTTGAGGATTTGATAAAGTTTAGGAAGGATACGAATAGAAGGCTCAAGGCATTGTTTAAAATTCTGGCGGAGGATAGGGAATTCTGGTTAGAAGAAGAAATAAATATGGGAAACAAGTGTGACTGCTGCGGAATCTGTTGAAAGTATGTCTTTTGGTAAGTATTTTGGGTATTTTACGATTTTCTCTGGATTTTGCTTTCTTGAAAGTAACTTGATAAATTATTGCACAGAAATGTCGAAACCAAAATCTTCCTTCAGTTTGATCGATTTGGATGACTTCATTGAAGACAAGACCGTGGTGAAGCAAGAGCATTCCAAGACTCCTTCCACAAAATCGAGGATTCCTACCACTCGCCAAAAGAGCGCCGCTCAAAAGAAAAGAAAGGCCAACACTTCAGCCGAGACTGGGACCCTTTACTGGAATGACTGCTGCCGAAATTTGGGAGAAATTGCAATCTCTTGCCAACCTTCTTGGAACAGTAAGTTTTTGTATATCCTGAAAATAATATCCTGCAAAAGTTTATGTTAACCTGAGGATAACAGGGGATCGAGAATTACCAACAAAAGCTCCAAGATGACACTGAATTGGTTGTGAAGGAAGCTGAAGGCAGGATTGCAGAACTCCAACGTGCGGTAGACACAGGGATCAAGCTTCACAAAAAGAAGGAAAAAGAGATTGTGGATCTTAAAGCTTATTTTGAACTGGAGAAAGCCGAGCTTATTGACGATGCCAAAAAGTTTGCAGTCACAAGCATCCTGGAGCCAATGCTCAAGATGTCAGAGGAGGTAAAGGCGAAGGGTTATGTGATGGATTCTTGGAATCATGTTGCTTGTGCAAAAAGGTTGAAGATGCTGAGAGGTGAGAAGGTTGAGGATGCAGGTACTTCAGGGGCGACGAAGGAGACGGGTGCTAATGAGATGGCGGATGCGGAGAAGAAAGAAGGTGACCGGGTTGAAGGGGATAAGGTTTAGGCCTGGTTTTCAAGTGGTTTTTATGTGCTTTTGATGGATGTTTGGACAATTTTTATTTTGGTTATGTAAGGATAATGTAGTATGCTTAGGATAATGGTTTGGGTGGAGGGATCCTGGTTCAAGACGAAGCCCAAACCGTCTTTTATTTCCTGCTTTAGAACAATTATGATAGTTCGGGTGGATGGGCTCCGTTTTGAGTGAAACCCGGACTATCTTTTCCTGCATTATAATATTAGTATAACTTTTTATGACTTATATTGGTATCCTTTCACTTTTTTCATTTTTTAAGAAAAATTTAAGTTTGCTAAAAATGAAAAATTTTCTTAGTAATAGCTTAAGTCTTATTCAATAAACCAATACCAAGTCATAAACTTTATCTTGTAAATAATACGAAAGATAGAATATTCACAAATAGGAAATCATACCAGAATCGTATATCAATTAACCTGGATAATGTCTAGACCGTCTTATTCTTGCAATAAGACCATTGTTTAGAGTGCTCCTCTAATCCTGTGGATATCGATGAGATTTCAATATCAACATTATCCTGAAAATAATTTCATAAATTCTGGCGACAAGGCCTCAACAATCGGGCGACAAGGCCTAAATAAACTGGCGACAAGGCCCTCAGAAGAGGTGAAAACCCCTTAAACCTTAGAAATAAACTGGCGACAAGGCCCTTAAGAAGAGGTGAGAACCCCTTAAACCTTAGGAATAAACTGGAGACAGTGCCCTTAAGAAGAGGTGAAAACCCCTTAAACATTAGGAAATGGTACGTCTACCATAAACTTGAGATTCAAACCAATAGCTGAGGATAACGAGGTAACAAGTCACTATATTTCATGTGCTGGCCCCGTCTCTCAAACTACGGCCGAATAAACGTGCGTTACAGGCGATCTTAAGAAGAGGTGAAAACCCTTTAAACCTTAGAAGGCATTGAATAATACCTTAACTGGCGACAAAGGCCGAAGAAACTGGCGACAAGGCCGAAATATACTGGCGACAAGGCCCAAATATACTGGGGACAAGGCCCAAATATACTTCATCCCATGTGGGGATACCACATGTCTTCAGACTACAAAACAGTCAACTCTAAGTGAGGGGTGGGTGTTAGCAAGGCTAACACCCCTCCGATGCTTAAGTCAGTACCATGATAAAGGAATAATAATATTGAAAAAATGAATAAAAACGTAGATTCGAATACATACCTTAGTTGTTTAACATTATTGTCACATTCCTCAGGATAGCCATTATCTTCGGGATAGAAGTCTTACATAAAATATTTTTTTGAGGTGGATAGCGTTCCAAGCCCTTGGCAGTGGGTCACCATCCAAAGTAGACAATCTGTATGTAACATTCGTTACTTTTCAAACCCGAAAATCCGACCCGTTTTAAATTTTTGGTTTTTATTTATAAATATATGTATAAAAACATATTATAATATCCAACTCCATAATAAAATATACGTTCAACATTTCTAATCCCCAATGTGACACCCGACATTTTCAGGTTAACTCCCGTTAACAAACCCAGTTAAGTCCTGTTGACTGTGTCAGTAAACCTAGTAGGTTTTGTTAACTATGTTAATGAACTCTCATGCATGTAGTGTCATGTATGCATACATTTGAGTTAGTCGTATCGTTGGTGGTGACCTAAACAAAAGTAACTTGTTACACATGTTAAGAACAGTTAACATTTAACAATGAATCATGAATGTAAACTTACCTTCAAAGTGGGAGGATAAGAGGATTCGAGTAAGAGTAGGCAATGGCAGGAGGACGGGGACGGCTGAGTGGCAGACAGAGACGAGGTTGACGGCGTTCCGCGATGGTCGGAGTGACGGGGACGAGTGGCTGACCTGACGGAGTGAGGCTGCCGGCGGTCATGGGTTGAAGAGGTTCAGGGGTGGAGGTTGGAGAGGGGCTCTAATTGTGGACTGGTTATGTTTGAAACCCTAACTGATGTTTGGGTAAGTTATTAAAAAAAAAGAAAAAACAAAATGTTTCAAAACCGGAATCGAACCTGCGACCTCTGGGTTACAAAACCAGCATGTTACCATCTAGACAAGCACTTCAAATGTTTATAGAGTGGTTCCTTTCTAATTTATAAGGTGGTTCCTTTATTATGTTCTATATATAACTACACTATTATTTCAAAACTCGGAACCACCCGTTAACACCGTAGATCCGCCCCTAATACTCGTGGCATGTGGGGAAAATAGACAGATGTCAAATAAATGAATAGAGAGCTATGTATGGAGCTATTCTTCTGATGACTCACGTTTTGTCTGTCCATATCCAAGACCATATCCATTTTGTATTTTATATAATTTGTTCGTTGAATCACAACAAATAGAGACAAATAGAGATACTTGCTTTCCAAAAAGATGATACACCACTTATTGTTTATATATATATATATATATATAGATATAGAGGAATGTTCAAATAAGTTGACTCCTTTTCCTAGAAAGTGTAAAAAGGAATATGAGCCGTTGGATTTAATTAAACACATAAAGGTATGATGGTAATCAATAACATGCTTTAATTATGGCAAACAATAACTCCCAAAATTGATGCAATCGCTACCAATTTTGCTTCCCAAATCAATGTCTACCAATTTTGCATCTCTTTTACTTGCTCTATAAAAATTTAATAAATTCCCTGTGGTTGCCCAAGTCGTATAAGTGAGTGGATGGAATCTAAATCACTAGTAGCCATTACAATTGAAATTAATTCCCTTCATCTTCTAACTTCTAATCAAGATCTGGAATTGTTCACCAAACCTAAAAATATATCTCTTTTACAATTATAATTATTTTTTGTCATTTATCAAAAAATAGCCATTGTTTAGAACGCAATGGTTGAAATTGAACGATAGAGTTGGGGAAATAGCAGATCTGCTAGTTGAATTAGAGAATAGTGGTGTGGATTTACAAATCTCCTGTCATGGTATATTTGTGTTGTTTTGTACGGATTTGTATATGTTTTGTTAGGCATATTAGACGATAAAAATGATAGGCTAAGAACACTGTGTTTTTTTAATGTGTTTTTTTAATGGACATAGTGTTTTTGTTTATGCATGTTAGTTATGATTTTTAATTCCTAGTTTGTATATAGTGTTTTTGTTTATTATAATCATTGGCATTTTAGTCTGTATGTTTTGGTTTATCTTATTTTTGTTTTTGTTCATTATAATACACACTAAATATGGTTCATGATGTATAACACGCTAATATGGTTATTAATAAAAACGTGTATAAAATAAAACAATAAATCTTCAAAAAATTTGAATTTTTGAAATTTTAGACTTTGTCTATACTTAAAAATCGCAATTATTAATTACATATTGAATTTCTATATATTATAATACAAATTAGACAATTATGTCCTTAGAGTGTTATTAAACAAGTGTAAAAATAAGACACACCAAAGAAATAACCCACTTTCCATCTTGGCCATTCAACTCCTTCATCCAAGGACTAAGATCTTTTCTTACACTTTCTAGACACACCTTACTTTTTAGACACACCAAACGAAGTGTGTTTTAACATTGGTGGTGTGTTTTAGTTCTTGGTGTTCTTGATGATGTGTTTTAGTTCTTGGTTTTCTTGATGATGTGTTTTAATTTGGATTAAAATTTGTGCTGATTTTAAATTTTTATTAAAATTTGTTTTAAAACACACTGTAATATAGATTATGATATTCTTGGTCTTTTGTTTTAAAATTGGATTAAAATATGATAATAATAGATTGATAATGTTTCCATATAACACTAGACGATTATACCCTTTAACACACTTTTCTAAACCTTTAAAATAAAACACACCTCAAATTCAGTCAACTTTCCATCTTGACCATTGATTGATAAAATCCAACCATCCAGATTTCTTCCTACACTTTTTAGACACTCTCATCTTTTTTATAATAATCCCTCCCTATATATATATATATATATTATTGTTTGCATTAATGATAAAGGAGACACGGTATTAGTTTGAAGATTTCTATTACTATATATATATTCTTAAGTTTTGTGGAGTCTAAGTAATCAATTATACAATTATAGTTTATAGA
Source organism: Bidens hawaiensis (assembly GCF_021521415.1). Lineage (NCBI taxonomy): Eukaryota > Viridiplantae > Streptophyta > Magnoliopsida > Asterales > Asteraceae > Bidens > Bidens hawaiensis. The sequence continues at coordinate 78,179 of NW_027497814.1, read as the reverse complement.
TAGTATATATATATATATATATATATATATATATATATATATATATATTATTGTTTGCATTAATGATAAAGGAGACACGGTATTAGTTTGAAGATTTCTATTACTATATATATATTCTTAAGTTTTATGGAGTCTAAGTAATCAATTATACAATTATAGTTTATAGATAGCATCACATACACCCTATTGGTGAGGATCTGAATTATGTAATGATTACGTAAATTAACAAATGTCATTACTATAATATTATTGGTAAACTAAAAACAAACGTGTCATTCATTTACTATGTAAGGTGTAATTATATAAGATATGTGATAGGGCCTCTCAATACTAAAACACACATATATCTTTTAGTATATAAAAAAATGAGAAAGACAAACATATTTATATTAAGAGCATTCGGTGACAATTTTGCCATACATGTTTTGATTAGTTGATTTATATATGTTTTAGTCTCTAAATGATGTAAACGTTTAAACATACTACATTGATTGTTACTTTTGATACACATTTGAGTAAGAATAATACAAGCTGAAATAATTTTATTTAAATATATTTTTACACTCACTTCTTTTGCTGGTTTTCACATTTTGACCCATCAAATATTATAAATAAATTATAAGTTGATCTTTTTGTTAAGGAATTTTGGCGGGTGTTACACTATCTTCTGCTGATAAGAGGCCATTCTGATCTTTGCTAAATCCCTGAGTTATTCTACTGCATCTAGATCTTCAAGTAGACTTTGAGTGTTATCTTCGGGATTTTGATGACTGACTCTAGCTGTAGGGATAACCATCTCCGTCGGGATAACTGCTTCAACTCCAAATACGAATGAGAAAGGAGTCTGACCAGTAGCATTCTTTTAAGTGGTCATATCTGCCCAATGAACAAAAGGTAGTTCTTCTGCCCACTTTCCTTTCTTAGACCCCAACTTTTTCTTCAGGTTATTGATGATGATTTTGTTGCTTGATTCGGCCTGTCCGTTAGCCTGAGGATGGACAAGTATTGAAGTGATCATTTTGATTCCCCAACTGGCATAGAAGTTGGTGGTTCTCTTGCAATGAACTGCGAGCCATTGTCACACACTATCTCTGCCGGGATTCCAAATCTTGTCAGAATATTGCGCTTGATGAATGAGGTAACTTCTTTCTCTCTGACTTGAACAAAAGATTCAGCCTCGATCCACTTCGAGAAATAGTCTGTCATTGCCAGCATAAAGACTTTTCCTCCCGGAGCTCTTGGTAGCTTTCCCACGATATCCAAACCCCCAGTTCATGAAAGGCCAGGGGGATATAATAGGATACAATGGTTCGGCTGGTTGGTGGAGAATGTTGCTATGTCTCTGGCATGCATCACATTTCTGGGAATAACTCATAGCATCTTTTTTCATTGTTGGCCAAAAGTATCCGGTCCTTTGGAGAATAGTGCTCTGCCCCAGTGTGATTCCCACAATCTCCTTCATGGATATCCTGAAGAACTTTTTGAGCTTCTGCCTTCTCCAAGCACCTAAGATATGGTCCTTCAAGAGATTTTCTGTATAATATATTATTCATTATAGTATGCGATTACCTTTGTGTGAAAAGCTCTTGGGTTTTCATCATTGGGGATAACTCCATCCTGAATATATCTCCTGATTGGGGTAATCCAAGAATTTTCATTATCCTCAGGATTCTCGATCCTCATATCTTCACTGTCCTCTGATATTTCACTTGTTCTTCTATTGCTGGGATCAGGATGTGTATGATGGGAATCTTGACACCTTCCCGTATTCTGAAGGATAAAGCTAAGTATGCTAGGGTATATGGTTTAACGTTCTATTCTCTAGGTACCTGTGAAATATCAAACATTTCGAAACATTTTGCTAGTTTTTTGACTAGCTCTAAATATTTCATTAGTTTTTCTCCTCTTAAAGTATATGAACCAATAAAATGATTAGTTAATAATGTATCAACATGTACTTGAATAAACCTGATTTTCATGTCGATTGCTAGTTGTAATCCTGCTATCAAAGCTTCATATTCTGCCTCATTGTTTGTGGGTTGGAATCCGCAGGATATGGATTGAGGTATAATGTCCCCCTGTGGTGATTTCAGCAGGATCCCGAGACCTGTTCCTCTAACATTTAAAGCACCATCAGTGTATAGAGTCCACTTATCTTTGGTTTCTTCAAGTTGTTGGACTTTCAAGTCTGCTTCTTCCTTAAGTTCACTGGTGAAATCAGCCACAAAGTCTGCTAATGCCTGGGATTTGATGGCAGTCCTAGGTTCATATGCTATATCACATGCACTCAGCTTTACAGCCCATTTTGTCATCCTACCTGACATTTATGGTTTTCTCAAAACAGACTTAATAGGGTATTTAGTTTTAACAAGAATAGGATGAGTTTCAAAATAATGTCTAAGTTTGGTAGATGCCATAATAAGTGCTAAAATTAATGTCTCAAGATAAGAATACCTGATTTCAGCATCCAATAAACTCTTACTTACATAATAGACGGGATGCTGTTGACCTTCGAGATCCTTAGCTAAAACTGCACTCACAACATTATTTGACAGCTAGATATAGGGATAGAGGTTCACCTTCTTCGGGTTTTACCAGTAGAGGAGCAGAGGAAAGATAATCTTTTAAGGACATAAAGCTTCCTCATGCTTACTGATCCACTCGAACCTTTTGTTATTCCTCAGGATATCATAAAATTCTTTGCACTTTTCTGAGGATTTGGATATGAATCTGTTGAGTGCCGCTATTCTGCCAGTTAGCCTTTGAACATATTTGACTGATGCTGGGGATTTCAGATTCAGGATAGCTTGTATCTGTTCTGGACTCGCCTCTATTCCCCTTTTAGTGACCATGTATCCCAAGAATTTGCCAGCTTTCACTCCGAAATGGCACTTTGTAGGATTCAACTTCATGTTATATTTGTCGAGGATATCATATGCTGTCTTAAGATCCTGGAGGTGATCCTCAGCTTTCTTGGACTTCACCACCATATCATTAATATAGACCTCCATCGTGTCCCCCAATTTCTCTTTGAACATCATGTTAACTAACCTCTGATAGGTTGCACCTGCATTTCTAAGTCCAAAGGGCATAGCAATATAACAATAAATACCCGTGGGAGTCATGAAGGCTGTGTCTTCTTGATCTGAGGGCTCCATTTGGATTTGTTGAAATCCTGAGGATGCATCCATGAATGTCAGCATCTCGTGGCCGGCTGTAGCATCTACCATTGAATCGATGTGTGGCAGAGGGAATGGATCTTTAGGACAAGCCTTATTAAAGTCTGTGAAATCTACACAAACTCTCCATTTTCCATTCTTTTTCTACATAACTACTACATTTGCTAACCATCGGGAATATTGGACTTCCCTAATCATATTTGTCTTCAAAAGTCTTTCAACTTCTTCCTGGATAATTGTGTTTCTCTCAGGTGCAAACTTTCTTCTCTTTTGATGGATTGGCCTGAAAGAATTATCAATTCTAAGTTTTTGTGTTATAATAGCTTTGGAAATACCTGTCATATCTTCATGTTTCCATGCAAATGTTGACAGTCTCGACTTGAGGAAATCGAGAAATTTTGACTCAATATCCTCAGGAATGCTTGTTCCCATCAGCACTTTGACTTTAGGATCCTCGGGATAAGGAAGTACTTCTTTAATTTCTTGTTCCCTGGCCTCCATTACGTCTCGTGCTGGCTTCTGTAATTGCTACGCCAGCTGGGGTTTGGCAGTACATTTCATAGAAGAGGTGTAGCAATTCTTTGCATCTTGTTGATTGCTGATTATTTTGATAACTCCCCACGGACTTGGGAGTTTCACACATTGGTGATAGGTGGAGGGGACTGCTTTCATGTCGTGTATCCAGGGCCTGCCTAATATAATATTTCAACAAGACAAACAGTCAATAACACAAAATTTTTGTATTTTATTTATCCCTTCGACATATACTGAGAGTTTTATTTCCCCAATAGTGCTCTTAGTCTCTCCACTGAATCCAACCAATATTGAGGAACTGGGAACGATCTCATCCTCAGGAATATTCATCTTTCTAAGCACATCTAATTGAATAATGTTGACAGAGCTTCCACCATCTACGAGGATCCTGCGCACATAATGGTTAGCTACATACAATGTTATTACCAAACTATCATGGTGAGGATCCTGAATGTTGACTCTATCACTTTCGAAGGTCATGGTCTTTGTTTGAGTGAGAACGGATGTCTTTGTTGGTCTATCAGCCACTTCTAACTTCCTCTGATTAGCATTTCTTTTTGCAGCAGAATAAGAGGTTCCATAGATGTCGGATCCTCCGGATATGAACATGATTGTTTTTGCATCCGTTGGTGGAGGAGTTGGCTTTTCAGGAATATTCTCAGGATTTTGTTCCTTTCCCTTCTTCCGGCCAAGTAGCTCTTTCAAGTGGCCTTTGCTGAGAAGATAGCTAATCTCCCTTCTGAGGGCGATGCAATCATCAGTCAAGTGCCCAAAGTCTTCATGGAAAGCACACCACTTTGATTTGTCTTTGTAGGCTCCTTGTCTTTCCGTCTTCTTTGGCCACCTGGCATTTTCACCTAAATCTTGCATGGCACACATTAACCCACCAATATAAACAGAAAAACAATATTCAGAAACTTTAGGATATTCTTCATCATCCTCATCATCTACTGCATTGATCCTAGGGTTATCAGGCTTGTAGTAAAGCTTTGACCGATATGATTTTCCTGGGGATTCGGCCTTCCTATTCGTCTGGTCATACTTCGGGATACCGACCTTATAGTTTTTCTTATCATCTTCTAGCCTGATAAACCTCAGAGCTCTACTTCTTGCTTCATCTAATGACCTGCATAGAGTCATAACAAGATCATCATAGAAAGAGGAGCCTTTTTCTAACCCCAGCTTAAAAGCTTCCACTGCTGAAGCCGGGTTTAGATTTGGAATTTCCAATGACTCCTTGCTAAACCTGGTAATAAAATCTCTCAAGGATTCCCCAAGATTTTGGGTAACCCTGTAAAGATCACCTGTCCTTTTCTCAAATGTTCTACTGCAAGAAAACTGATTATTGAACAAGTTAATTAAATGAGAAAAAGAAGTGATAGTATTAGGAGGAATAATCAGTAGCCATTTCATGGCTGCTCCGGTCAAGGTAGATCCAAACCCCTTGCAAAGACATGCTTCCTTGATTTCCATAGGGATTGGGTTGATCTCCATACGCTATCTATACTGTGCGACGTGTTCCTCAGGATCCGTTGAACCATTGTACAGTTTCAGATTTGGGGTTTGAAACCGTTTCGGGATCTGTACGTCACCAATTGATGGTACAAATTGGGATATTCTGTGACTATCAGTGGGAACTTCAGCTATAGGACGGGTAATACCAGGAACATTTGATATCATATCCTTAAGCTTCTGTAATTCTCGAGCTAATTTTGAACTTATGCCTGCATCCTGCAAAAATTCTTGATTAGCATTAAAAGGAATTGTATTGAAAGTGTTACTCTGATTGATATTCTGAGGAACGGTTTGGGTGTTGTAGCTGGTATTCTCAAACATAGTATTTCCTGGAGTGACAATGGAGTGGCCGAAGTGTTAGCCTGCATCGGGATGAAGTCTCCCTGGTGCATCTTAGAGGACCCTGCAAATTGCTGAGTCTGAGCAAACGGCTGCTGAGGATTAAAGAACCCTGATGGAGGTACTCCTGAGAATCCTGCCTGTTGCAGAAATCCTGAGGATACCACCTGCTGAAAGGACCTGAGGATCCTCCCTGCTGCGACAATCCTGAGGATAACGCCTGCTGATAAGGACCTGAGGATCCTCCCTGCTGCAACAATCCTGAGGATAACGCCTGCTGATAAGGACCAGATGATCCTCCCTGCTGCGACAATCCTGATGATCCTGCATGTTGAAATGGCCCAGCAAAGGATGCATGCAAGTATCCTTGGGATCCAGATGAGTACAATCCCGCAGACCCTGAGTGCTGGAAGAGCGAGGATCCAGGGTTGTACGCCGTGGTTGACTCCGGACGCACCAATCCTGAGGATACTGGAGGAGTGAAATCCAGAGATCTCGGGATTAATGGTGTGAATTCTTCCGCCGGCTTCTTGGCTTTTCTGATATCTTCAAGTTCCTTCACTAGCATCTGGTTGGTCTTGTTCTGGCAATCCATTTGTTCCTGTAACCGCTTATAAATAGACAAAAGTTCATTATTAGATACCATAACGGGATCCTAGGGAGACGGTCTCGATCCCGAAAACACTGGAGTAGCAGCTTTCTTCTGAATGTTGTCAGGTTTCTTCGGGATACCAGCAGAAGGAGAAGGCATAGAAGGCCTCACAGAGGAATCTGAAGCCGCGACAGAAGAAGAAACAATTTTCGGTTGGGTAGTCATGTTGTGGATATTGAGAGTAGGGTTTAGTTTGAGAGTTGATAATGATCAAAGCACCGTTTGCCCCACGGTGGGCGCCAAATTGTTTCGGTCAAAAACTAGCAAACTAACTTTTGATCAAACTAGTGCGAGAGGCGGGGTGCTTAATGGTAAAATGATTGAACATAGTGATGTGATTACGAGGGAAAAAACCCTTGGTTATGATAATCTTACTTTGGTCAAAAATTAACTATGTAATTTTGGTCGAATCACTTCGGTCAAAGATTAAGAACGTGATCTTTGGTCGGATTAGTATGTGATTATGATAATCTCCAGCACAAAAAACCCCCGGACGGTGAAAACTATCACGTCAATTCTTATTAATAACAAAAATGGTGGTTACAAATGATGGAGCTGATAAGTGATCGTAAGCTAAGTGTTACACTGTATGCTAGTAGCTAGATCGTGAGAGTGTGTGTTCTAGTGATATTATCAGCTCATTTATATAAGAAAAGACTACAACTGTTATCCCGAAATAACCGGAAACCCTAGACTAATTCTTCTATAATCCGTTAGTTGCCCACGTTCGAATTTGACAAAGTCCAGATAATATCCGTTGCAGTCCATGTTCTTATTATCACATTTACCACGTGTTCTTATATGGAAAACAAACAAGAATCATATAGGACAATTGAATTAGTCAACGTACCTTCCTCAGAATAGCAGATTAAGTCGTTATCCCTAAATGAGGCTCAATTCCGAGGATAAAAATCTGCACCCAACAACCTCTATAGTTAAACTTTTCAAAGCAGCAGCCTCATTAGTGTTCAGATTAACTTGGTGCACACCTCGAGACGGTGAAGGTGTGCTAGTGACGGGAATGAAATTCCCGTGATGTGCCATTTTGGCATACTCTGATTGTGTAAAACTTTCAAACATTTCATTGCATTCCGTGAAAATTTTCATATCCATCATATTAACCCCCCCCCCCCCCCCCCCGAAGTAGTGTCGAAACGAGTTTGTGTTTCATAATTCAAGCCATTGTAAAACTTCTCAACGAGAGCCCATGGTGTGAGAGCATTCTTTAAACAACGAGATAACAGATTCTGAAAACGTTCTCAAGCCTGATAATAAGATTCACCTGGATTCATGTGGAAGGATTGGATTTGATCACGAAGATAAGATGCTTTGGCAGAAGGGAAATACTTCTTGATAAATGTTGAACGAAATGTCTCTCAAGTAGTGAATGTTCCTACTGGTTGCGAATCTAGCCAAGTGGATGCCCGTCCTGCAAGTGAAATGGAAACAAATGTAAGAATATAGCATCTTCAGTAGCACCTTGTAAATTGAAGGTGTGACACTCGTCAATGTCAGGTTAACTCCGTTAATTCAAACTCCGTCAATTCAAACTTAAGATCACTTGATCTATAACGCACATCTCATTACATTTAAACTAGGGTTTTAAATGACGCTTGACAATTACTACATGTGTAGTCTTTCGGGATTGCACCGAAACGCAAACGAGTTGACACAAACTATTGGTGAATAAAAGAAAAACATCCAAACAATAATTATTTGATAATTATGTGTTAGGCTTATGTGTTATTTGATAATATTGTATGGAACACTAACTCAAGATGCAAACAAGTTACTTTAAGCTAGAAAAGTAATAATTAGAAGTTGAGGGGCCTTTGTGTAACATATTATTATTAATAATATTAAAAACCCTAACTCTCTCTCTCCCTCCTCTAACCCGATCGGACCCCCCCTCTCTTGCGACGGCAGCCACAACCACCACCATATCACACCCGTTTTGACCTTGTTTTTCATAATCGGAGCATCCTGCACTTGTTTCTAAGCATCTCTCACCTTCCTCTTGCGTGTTTCTGCGTTTTTAAGGTATAAACATGAAACCCTAACTTTGTAAATCATGTATTAAGTATTCTTATGCTTTGTATGGATTAAATGATGATTGATTTTGCTTTGGTTATTGATTTAGATGATCATATGTGATTTTGAACGGTGAAAGATTGTTAGGTCATCGATTGTTTGTAAACCCTAGAGGGTTTACTACTGATTTTATGGATAATTATGTTTATTTCATGTTTGGAGATATGTTGTATGCTTAGGATGCATGCTAGACAATTGTATGTGCTTGCTGAGTTTTAACAGCAGAGATAACTAAACTTCAATGAGGTGTAACTTGTTAAATATAAAACCAAACTGGATTAATTATGAGTCTAAAAGGTAGTGCTCTGAGTCTAGTTTTCAGAAAACCCAACCATGCCTGATTTAGAGGTGTTTTGGTTGCTCAAACGATTTAAATGTGATTAAAGGTCAAAACCGGTACTGGACAGATTGTAAGTTATGTTTAGACAACTATAATTAAATGTTAATTTGGTAATTGGTAGAAATTGTTAACACTACAGTGTACTAGGTTGAGTCTAGTTTCTATAAAGTCCAAGTTTGTAATTTTTGGACGAGTAAAGGTTAACTTTTATTATTTTACAAAACTGAAGTACAAATCTGAATTGTGAGACCTGCTGTTAGGCTGTTTTGTAATTATCATATCTCATGAACTACAAGACCAAATGGGTTGGTTTCACTTCTGTAGGTTAACATGTTGAGTTAAGAACCTAACCCAATTGGTCTTGAATTAATTGGATTTTTCATTTAACGGGAATAACAAATAACATTCTATTGCGCATGATTTTGACTGCTGTGAGTTTACTGTAATGTTTTGGTCATTGTGAGTAAACTATGTGGAATAAAAATACAATAAAAATAGTTCTGGAAACCTAACTCATGTATGCTTTTGTGACGATTTTTGGTGAATTATTTGATATGTTGTGATCTATTGAATATAGTAATCTTTCAAGTAGGATTCTGTGTTGATAAAACTAGCTGCTGAACTATGTGAAAATACATGAAACGTGCTTGTTGCTAGATAATTGCTATGTTTTTGACTAAATTGCCCTTGTGGGGAATAATTGCTAGTAATGTACACTATTAATACTTGACACGTAAGTAGTTGTTCACATATGTAACGTATCACCAATGTGTTTGTTGAGACACACACAATTCACAAACGAAACACGAAACATATCTTATGCATAGGTGTTATGTGCCGAGTCTAGAGACTCGATAGTAGTTCCAACACTTAGAAAATCTCATTTGTTGTTTTAGAACGCTAGTGAGGATTTTCTGTGACGCGCATCACTTGGGTGACTTGTTTTTGAATTCTTCGCAAACAGTGAGTTTCACGTTCCCCTTTTAACTCTTTTAAACGCTTTTCATTTGGGGGAGAATACATACTCCAAAACGCTTTAGATTTTGTTATTTAGTTATATATCACTTGTAAAGGCTAAGTGGCAAACGAAACAACAAAAGTCCTTCATAACATCGAACCGTTTAGTATTGGATAATAGCGAGTCACTGTTGAGTAGTACTACTGGGTTTGACAAACCCCACCCAACGCTAAACTCGACTGGAGGTCGAGTGGGTGTAATCTTGGCTAACACATTACCATGGTCGGGATAGACCTGGTGGCAAGGCAAATGATAAACAGTCAGCTTCGGTGTCGAACACTTAGTAATACTTGCTTTATAGGCTAGCAACCTATAGATATATAATTGATTTAACACTATCTGGTAACGCAAACGCAAAACGTAAACGCAAACGCTTTATTTTATATAAACTTGTGAACTCACCAACCCCGTGTTGACACTTTTAGTATGTTATTCTCAGGTAGCCAAGGCGGGCGCGCGGTATAGGATCATGCATCATTGAACTCTATCGTTTTTGAAAACTTATTTTTAAACTGTTATTAATTGGGTTTTAAGTCGTCCTGTGTGACGCAACGCTTTGTTTATGATTTTACGCTTCCGCACTTATTTACACTTAAACGTTTTCGTGGTTTGAAAACTTTACTTATGGTTTGATTATAACTAATGATTTCGATCCTGTTAGTTCACCCTCTGACGGTAAAACTCCGTTAGTGGATTTTGAGGGTGTGACAGAAGGTCTTAAGAACACGACTGAGCCGGTTAATGTGTGTTGGTGCATCTTCGTCTTCACGTCCATGAAATTGGTTAGTTTGGGTGAGAGCATTAATGACGTATGATGGAATCTATCATGAGTTTGGGTTATTGATCTCGGGAATAATGATGGACGAATGGTTTCTGGTGAAACCATCGAAAGCTTTCTCAGAAACAGTTATGTTGTTGTTAGCCATTTGAATGTCTGGTAAACTTCTCGGACTTTATAGTGGTGAGCTTTGCAATGATGATTTCGGTGTAGAACCATACTCCAACGGAGAAAGTCCAAGATTATCAAGTGGTGTTCCCTGCGAATGAAGATGTGACATATACCTGAAAATCGCAAAAGACCAAGTGAGTAGACTCGAAAACATAAAATAAAACAAAAATAAACTAAAACTTAAATTAGACTCCTACGACTTAAACAAAATAAATAAAGCAAATAGCACGTATGTAGCAAGTAAGTCTAATCGAAGCTAATAACTCATTCGCCAAGATTCCCCGCCAACGAAGCCAAAAACTTGATGTGCTAAAAGTAGTCAAATAATTATTAACTAAATTATGCTAAACTAGACACTAAGTAATACTCTAGACTCTTTAAAACTCGACTAAATTACTGACCGACAAGTGAACCGATCGACTCTAGTAAAGCTAAGTAAGTCCGGATATTGCACGAGACTCTTTTAATTACGTAAATTAACTAACTAGACTCAACTGACCGACACAACTATTTATTTCTATATTTATTAAAGGGGGTTTTTAAATTAATTAATATTAAATTAACAAAAATAACTAATTAAGAACAGACAAGTAATAAAATACAAGAGAATTTAGTTTGACTGACTCAAATGTTGATGAAAAACCACTTAGGCTGGAATCCCGAAAGTTCAGTTATTAAATAGTTAAAAAATAATTGTTATGGAACTGAGATCCTAAAATATATATTTAAAAGAAAACCCGAACAGGACCCCTGACCCTTCTCAAGAAGACACCTATGGGTTTCTAATAAGTTTTAAGACACACCAGTTTTATATACTAAACTCTCTTACGGTTATTTAAATATTTATGAACGAGTACCTTTATGGTGAAATCCTACCGTACAACACGGAAATCAAAGGTAATTTGATAAACTCAATTGACTCACTAGACAATGTTAATTAATCAAACCTAGACAGACTCCTTACGATTAACTAAATCTAGCAATCTTAATCAACAAAGATCTAACAGATAACCTATCACCTTACAACTTTCTAGGTTAGCAGCACACTTTTATTTGTTTAACTAATAATATTATTCCTATGATCTTATTCAAATTTAATCACAAACTAGTTAAAAACACACAGTAGTTGACCTAACAAAATCCTATCATATGAAACAATCTCCAAGGATAATTCGGAATAATAAAACTAGATCAAACAAAACCAAGTACACATATGCATCAATTAAATAAACCAAACAATTTACTGATTAATAAAACCATAACAAAAGATAAAAAACCAACTAAAATCAAACATCAACGAAGGTTCATCGATAGGCTAGACAGTCTATAATGTGTAACCTAGCATATTTAAATCAAACATAACAATACTAAAATAAAACATGGTGAAAATCATGAAAACGAAAGATTAAAGGTGATAAAACCCGTAATCTTCAATCTTGAACGTAAAGCTCTTCCCCAGATGATTCCTTGCCTTCAAAACCGCCAACTAACTTGAATATATGCTCCAAGAAACTCCAAATTTGTCTAGTGGTTGTAGGGTATTTTTCATGTTAAGGTTATGGGTGTTTATATAGTGAATTGGGCCCAAAACCTGATAAAATTGTAGAACTTTCTGGATTTCTGCTGTCTAGGTGCCGCGCGACCAGGCATAGCCCTCTGGCCGCGCGGCGCAACGTACCTTTAAGGTGGGTCGGTCGGCTTCGGTCGGTCCAACCGTTTCTCCTTTCGGTTCATTTCCTGATGCGTTCCGGCTTATCGTTTAGACTTATTTTGACTCGTTTTTCTCCCTTTTCAACTACGTTCAACTTCCGAAACCTACAAAACACAAATATGTTAGTAGTATACAAATTTTAACTAAAAATTAACAAAAACTAATAAAATATTATATAAAATATACAAGAGAAATATATATGAATATAAGTATATCAACGAGTTCGAGTCAAAATCGGTTAAGTTAGAACAGTGTTGAGTTAAAACGAGTTTCAGACCAAAACAGGTTGGTTTAAAAAATGCTTCATTTGAAATTACTTTATTTCAGTTTCGCTTCTTGATTTTCATCACCGGTTACACAAATGCCATTGCTTACATGTACCGGGTCCAATAAGCATGTGTCCAATACCACATAACACACATAACCCAATCTTGTTAAGAGCTTAACCTAATGCCCTGCATCGGTAATCGATATGAATTGTGAGTGCGGTGTCGTTAAGCATGTTTTAACGTGCATTCCGGTCCGGTTACATGTGTTCAATCATTGGTTACACGCAACTGGCTTCTCATGAGTTACGTTTTTAATTTCGGGCTACGTTCGCACTGTCATCAAATGACGTATATACCGACACTGATCACACTAATAATAATAATAAGGATTAATTTCATATATACCCTTACAAACATTACAAATATCATATATACCCAAGCAAAACTTAAAATATCATATATACCCTTACAAAGTAACTAAAATATCATATATGCCCTTATAAACACAATTAAAGTATCATATATACCCCTATTAATTAATAATAATTTAATAAATAACCATTTTACCGTTATTTTTCAAAAAAATTAACTTTTATATATGCTCATTTTTATGAATCGACCATTTTACCCCTTTATACTATATAATGTGTTTATACCCTATGCTATTATTTTAATTGAATTGATGTTTCTCACTTTTAACGACAACCAAATCGTCTCTCGTCACTTCTTCAAAAATGCAAACCATTCGAAGACTTGTCGCATCAAATGGTCTACACTGTAAAACCTTTTCTCGCATCTAATCAAACTAGAGTAATATGGTCAGTTTTTAAATTTTTTAATGAATTGGGTATATATGATATATTAATGACTTTGTAAGGGCATATACGATATTTTTAATTTTCCATGGGTATATATGATATTTTCAATATTTGTAAGGGTATATATGAAATTGCCCATAATAATAATATAGGGTATGTTTGACAAGGAGCTTTTAGGAGCTTCTAGTTTCAAGCTTTTAAGAAAAACTCATATTTAATGAAAAACTTCGTTTGGTTAAGGTAGCTTCAAGCTTTTAGGTTTGTGGAAAAAGCTCCATTACATTTGAATTTACGAGTTTGGTACTTGAAATTCTATCAATTTTTGTTAATTTATATAATAGTTACACATTTAACCCTTATTCAAAACTAACTATCCATTGACTTTTTTAGGGGTCGTAACTTTTTAAAGAACAAAATAAGTTTGTTTAAAAAATTATCTATTTGAAACTATTGTATATTTCATCTTTGTTTCTTAATTTTCAACATCACTTACACGCTCACTGTCTTTCCATAAGTTACACATCTACATTCGGGTTTTGTATGCACTGTCATTAAGTAAATCATTTACCGACACCGATCATACTGTTGACGTTAGGTTAGGCTATACGTAATGGGGCGCGAGTTTGGGCGAGAAAGGGCGACAAAGGGAGAGCACACCGCCCCCTTGGGCGATATTTGGGAGAAATGGGGCGGGGGCGAGGAGAAGATGTCGTCCAAGAAGAAGAAAAAAATATTATTATTATATTAATATGTGTGTGTGTTATATACATATATGTATATATTAATATTATATTACTATTGTAGCCCCTACACCATTACACCCAAAAAAGCAAATTTTCACCCCTTGCTGATCGGGCGTCACACGACGCAAAGCACCCCAATTTGTAGCCCCTTCACTGCGCATAGCACTAATAGGGTGGGGGTGTTGGTATGTACGTAACGTGTTGAGTCATTTCATCTAAAATCTAAGTTTAGTCACAAAGTGTTAAAATAGATCCTGATCGTCCAAAGCAGTCATATTATAGACTAGAAAGAAGAAACAACGGTAAAAGTATCTGGAAGTAACCAAATCCAACGGCCGTAAAACAAGCAACTAACTACTTGTAGAGATGAGAGAGAAGATCTTAATAACCACTTTCATTTCATATCCAATTGCAAAATCATCTTCTTTCTCTCTCTCTCTTATCGAATGAATTGTTCAAAATTTTCACCTTCAACTCTGATCTAAAGGTTCTGTTTTGCTGCTGATTAATTTAACCCTAAATAATAATAATAGCGGCGGATTTCCGATTGTTTTGTTGGGCAAGTAAGGAATTTTGTTTTGTTGGTGGGTATACTATAAATCTGTGATTATTGGGTATATTGCTAGGGTTTGGGTTTGTTTATGGGGTCAGATCTTGTAGTAGATGATGCTGACGGTGGAGGCAAATCGGTTTCCTGCTCGATTTGCATCGAGGTTGTGGCCGATAACGGCGATCGGGCGTGGGCCAAGCTCCAATGCGGTCATCACTTTCATCTAGGTTACTTACTTACTTCTCTTCGTTTTTATTTTTTAATTGATTGTTGATTGATTATGGTTTGTCTTGATTGAATTATTTGTGAAGTTAATTGATTATGCTTTGTGTTGAAAACATTGTGACTTTGTTGTTGGGAACATATGATTTGTTTTTTGATTAACTAACCATACCATATGCTGTTACTAGATTCTTCTGATTAGTGAAACTTTACAACTTTTGATGCAATATGGATCAATTTTACAAGTTCAAACTTGAAAGACAATAGTTTATGTGTTTAGTTACTACCGATTATGTAAAGACTAATCATATTGGGAAAGTAATTCTTCCAAACGTCGGATAAAGGTTCGGGATTTCTATGGGACGTATAGATTTGTCTTAGCCTTTTGTACCCTTTTGTTTGTAATAGATAATATATATATATATATATAGATAATATATCGTTATATTATAATTAGATATTTCAAGATTAGATTTCGATATCCTTAGAAGGAATTGAATCCTATTTCAAATACGTAATTTTGTAAATACTATCCTAAATTATGCGGGACTCTGTACTACTTGTATAGATTGATTAATGAGAGAAGGCATGATTTGAGCCATGCTATTATGGTATCAGAACCTATCAGATTACCATTTTCTCTCATTAAACAAATCCTAAAGTTACCTACCATTCCTTTCATTCAATAAACATTATTGAGTGTACTGATGGTACCCTAACTGATGAAGTCACCACATATCGTAGTCTCGAAGGCGCACTACAATATCAGACTTTTTCAAGACCCGACATCAGTTATGCAATTCACCAGATATATATGTTTATGCAGCCCCCCCCTTTCGCACCACTCACTTAAATGATCTTAAACGCTTTATTCGATGAACTGGGCACCCGCTTCATGGGGGGTTAACTATGCATTGTTCGCCTAATTCAGCTCTTGTCGCCTACACTAACGTCAGCCCTGACACCATACGTTCCACAGCCGAGTTTTGTGCCTACTTAAGCTCTTTCTACTACTGTTTCTAGTTTATCACCACCTTCTGTTATTAGTAGTTTACTACTACTATTTGTACTTTTGTTTATGTTTTTCTATATATACTTTATTATACGGTAAAAAAATGTATTTTTTAAGCTGGGGTCTCATGGAAGCAGCTTTCCTATCTTTTGCGATAGAGGAAAGGTTTGACCTCATCTTACTCTCCTCAGGTCCTCCTTTACGAGAGGGATATTACTAGGTAAGTTTGTTTGTTTGTATTTGCTTTGGGAGAATGTTTGTCAAAACAACTTTGATTTAGGAATTAGGGATAAACGTATTAAGATGACGCGCGCTTTTTTTTATCTATTACTCTTTTATTAATGTTCGTGAAAGCATATAGTTACTTATCGATTATGTAAATATGCAGGAAAATATTCTTTCTTTTAAAAAGTGTGCGTCAGACCGACTTTGATATATGGATTAGGGATGAAAATATTAACATGGTGTCTAGGTGCTTCTATTTATTTCTTTTTCTTAATGTTCATTAAAGCGTGTAGTTTCTTACTGATTATGTGAAGATACGTGGATTTAAATTTTGATACAGTTTCTTCTTTTGAAATCTTCTTACGTTGTACAACTGATTTAGTAATTCAGTTTAAAAAAAACTATAAGGTTTCAGTAATCATAATATCATTATTAGTTACTACTAAAAGGAGTTTTGGATGCTTTAGTCCTAGGTGGCCAATTAAGCAGCCCTGACTAATTGCAGCTGTCGGGGCTGTTTGATATGCATTGGCAGATGCTTAAGCAGCGATATACCGGTTCATCAAGATTTTAAGTTATTACTTTTGCTCGTGTAGCTGTTCATACTTCATATAACAATTTTATGATACTTTCATGATACTTTGGGCTTTCTCTTTTGTGCTATAATGTTATTATTGTTTAGCTCATATCTTTCTTTTTTATTTTGGTTGCAGATTGCATTGGTTCTGCATTTAACGTGAAGGGGGTGATGCAATGCCCCAACTGCAGGAAAATTGAGAAAGGCCAGTGGCTTTTTGCAAATGGTTGTAGAACATATCCTGAATTCAGCATGGAAGACTGGACCCATGATGATGATCTTTATGATCTAAGCTATCCTGAAACAACAGTAAGATGCATCTCTTTTATTCACATTTTCACTAAGTCAGTTATTATCTTGATAAAGTTACTCTATGATTATAACTTATAAGTATACGATGAGGCAAAAATGTAGGAACGTGATACGGGATTATATATATCTAGAAAACCTCTTTGAGGATGGATGAAAGGAAACTGTTGCTGGTCTGATATAATATTGGCATTAGCTCTGAGTGTATTTTTATACTGCATATGCTATATATCTGTTACATTCGTTGGAATCCTTAGCAGTTTTTTATTTTATTTTTGCAGTCGATGTGGTGCCCTTTTGGTGGATTTACCCGGCTTGCTGCTTCTTTTGAGTAAGCACAGCCATATCTTTTTTTATATGCCAACTCTATCTACCTTCTAAAACTTCATGTCCAGTACCAATTACATAAATACATATAGGGACACAACCATGAGAACTCATTTTTCGTGAGACAACTAGAGAACTCCATACTGCGTATATGTAGTATATCATACAACAGATATGATGCTATTACTACACATATGTGCAGTATACTGCATATATGTAGTATATATAGTGTATATATGCGTGTGTGCGTGCCATTTTTAATGAAAAAAAGAAGGTTAAGGCAAACTGATTTATAATTATGAAAGGGGAGTAGAGATTGGTTGTAATTTGTAAATGTTTGAGGAAATCAGTAGTCTTGTTAATGGGACTTCATAACCTTCTAACTTTTGTGGTAAACAACATTTACATAATGTGATAAAAAAACGGTGAGATAGTGCAAACCCCTATTAATCTAGGTTTTTTGGGAACTGGATAGGTTATTGAACCGGTTCACTAGTCGGACCAAAAATTGCTTATCTTCTTTAAAAGCATAATTGTGTGTTACTTTTTCTAAAAAGCGATAAGGATTCTTTATGGATGTAATATACTTGCATAGCTTTATAGTCCTAAACTAAAATACATTTAAATATTTTATTTTAGGAATACAATGCTATGTATGTATATTACATTCTTGAAGATCCAATACAAAATTATGCTGCTTAAAAGTTAAGCTTTTTGGTTTGACTGGTGAGCCGGTCGGATGACCGGTCCACTTTTCAAAAGACTTATCGCACTATTGTTAGATCCCACTATGCAATCGTTGGTTATGACAAAAGTTAAAAGGTTATCACATCTCATTATAACAATGACTGATTGCCTCAAATGTTTACGACCGATCTCTACCCCCCCTTTCAAATTTAGCAATCAGTTTGCTTGTGCCTTTTCCATCAAAGGTGCTATATTTATGTGAGTTATGCTTTGATTTTAAGTCAAACTTTTAGAAAGAGTATTGGGTTGCATTTAATATTTGTGATTTTGCTTTGAGTAAGCATGACGTTTAAAAAAAAATTGGAAAAATCTGGATAGAATTTTAAAATGAAAATTGCATTTTAGGAGTTTTGGAAGTTCCACCTTGTAAAGCTTTGTGGTATATTTATCCTCATTTTTTACTTCTATTTGTTGCAGTGAAGGCGAATTTCCAGCCACTGCATGTAAGATTTATTCACTAATGACTAATATAATTTAAGCCTGAACTTTAAAAGAATATTTTGAATTGTATTGTTATTCTTCAGATCATGATTTTCTTGGACAACATGCAATCTTTACTGAACATGCAACAGCCGTGTCATCTGCTACTCATCTATGTCCATATATTGCCTATGTTCAGCCGGTTCACCCGTCATCATCTTCCTCGGTCTCCGGAAGCGTTGCTGAGGGACCCACCTACAATAATAATAATAATAATCAGTGGAACAGCAGCCAATCAGCGTCCAGTGAGATGCCAAATTCTTATGCTTTGCCAAACATGGATGTCCGTTATCACACCACTGTCTTTCCACCCTCACGCACCCGTGTTGGTGGGCTTGATCAACCCTCCATGCCACCTGTCATGCCGCCAAGGCCAGTTAGGAATAATGCTGATGTCACAATATCAGGCTCTTATGTGCATCCTTTCCTTCTTGGCCAAAGGTAAACCAACTGCCTTTTAAATTTTTTTCATCGTATTTTCATAGCGATGATTAGGGGTGTGCATGGGTCCGTTTTGGGGTTTTTGAAAATCATTCGGATTTAATTCCAGTTCACTTGGCTTGAAATTTTGGGTTGAAAAAAAAGGACCTAAAACAGTGAATATGAACTTGAAACTTTTGGCTCAAACGGAATCAAAAACCGAAATCCGGTTTCAGTTTTTTCAGTATTAACATCTGCGCTAGAAATTTTGGGCCGAAGAAAATGACTTAAGATAATGACTTTGGGTCTGAATCTTTGGGCCTAAAATTTGGGTCGGTTCGGTTTCAGTTTTTTGGTTTTACCATTTGAGCTTGAATTTATAGGCCGAAAAGGAAAATGACCCAAAATAATGAGTTTCAGCTTGAAACTTCGGCATAATTTTTTTGGGGCAATTTCATAGAATAGTAACCAAGTTTCAAAAAGTTTTCCAAGTAGGTCACTTGACTTTAAAAAGTGTTCCAATTAAGTCACTTAACTTTCATATTTTATTAAATTAAAGGTTTTAACATGTTTTTTTAGCATTTTTCTTTTTTGTTTCACATAAGAAATCTTTTTCTCTCTTTTTTGATGTTGACGTTGAGTGGCGACGTGATTTTTTTTTTTGAATTTTAATATAATTAATGTTTTTAAGAATTTTCTAAATTTAACTATACATATATTGAAAATTCCGACCCCCACATCTTATCCTCCATTTCTTTCTTGATGCACAAAAAAATCGGTGACACTCTATTTGAAGATTTAGTGACCCAATTTGGGAAATATATGCATGAGTGACCTAATTGGAAGACTTTTAAAATTTGGTTACTATTCTATGAGATATTCCAAATGTTTTTTTTTTTTATTAATAATCAATTGATGATTACAACATTTGGATCTAAAATATGTAGGCTACTCCATTTATTAATTTCTACAAGTTACTTAAAATCATTTTTTTGGTTTTTAGTTGATATTTTCTTACATTCTAAACGGTGATGATGCTTGTAATATTTGCAGTTCTGTGACTGCTAGAGCTCCCAGCTCGATCGGGTCTTCATTGATTCCACCACACCCCGGAAGTGCTGCACGGGCCCGTGAACGGGCCCAAGCCCTTCAGGCCTATTTTCAGCAACCCCCCAGTTTACCGGGCTTACGCACAACAGGGTCATGGAGATCCAGCATCCGGGCCCAAACGGGTCAACCGGGCCCATCTTCAGATCACATTCGTGGAGGCGGAATCTATTACCTCCCAACATCCGGGTCAACTACTAGAACAGGGTTTCAAGAACCCGAAAGCTCGATGCCCGGCCCATTCCACCATACTTGGGAACGGGACCCGCACCCCGTGCAAGGTTGGGGGTTCTACCAGGGAGGGGGCGGTGGGTCTGGTGCCATCTTTCGGGTAAGGCATGGGTCAGAGAGGAGCCCGTCTCAAGGTCATTATCGGTCATAAGTTAAAAATGTTCGTTCGGCTGTTTTTTCCGTAGTTTGAGAAAACTTGTTTGGTGAAGTGTTTAAAAATGTACTGTTGAATGGCCTTGAAATCAGTCCATTTGCGGTTTGTTGATTGATTTGTGTGATGGACTGCCCTTTGGAGATATAAAATAACTTTATTGTGTTTAAAGACCATACCAATTGCACAGTTTGCTGTCAATGTGAAAGTTACATGTTTTTTTTTATTTTTTTATTTTTTTATTTTTTTATATGTTATGTTAAAGTATGGCTAAATTCCAAAGTCTTGTGACTTTGTTGGAATTTGGTGCAATAAAGAGAGAAAGAAGATTGAGGGGCAAGTGGGTCATTTGGCAAAGCTTATTTTCTACATCAAGTTGAGGAAAAGGGAACTTAGATTTTTCATTTAGAATAAAATGGAAATGAGAGGTCATTTAGAATAAAATGGAAATGAGGGGAAAGTGAGGATCTAAGATTCAAAAATTCTAAATAATTGGAAAATGAGTTAAGGAAGTAAAACATGTAAAGAAAATAAGTTCTTTATAATAAGATGAGTTTTCATAGTAATATTCTTATATACCAAACATGCACCCAGTGGTCATAGCGGAGGGTGCAAAGCATCCAACGCGCACGGGCTCGAGCGATATGCGTAATGTGACACTTTGATGGCGCACTTTTCATTTCGCACGCTCACATCGTCGCGAGCCGCCTTAATGTTTTTGGAAAGTAAAGGGACCAAAAGAATAAATTTTAAATTGTAACATCTTACTTTTGATAATAATAAATAATAGAAATTTCGTTTACTTGAGGGTGTGTTATTATTTAGTTAAGTTAAATAAAATAATAGAGTGTGGGCTTGGACAATAGAAGATGGAATAAGGGATGGTTATGGGCCTTAGGTCAATGGGCTTAAGGGTATATAAACTCCCTTAAACCTCCATAAAACCCTCATTTCCATCTTCTAGTCTCTATACACTTTCAAAAACACACACAAACACTCTCATCATTTCGGGCCTAGATCCGAGTTGAAGAAATGTTGGATCTCGTGTTCAATATCATCATACAATAAGATAAATACGTCCAGATCCCTTTATTGGACCCAAGCTGAAGCACAACCAAACCTAAAAGGTACGTTTTAGATGTAAAGGTTATGTTTTTGAGGTCGGTTTGCTCTAAGATTTGATACTAAGGCTAATAGGGCCTTATTATGTAATAAAAATGTATACTTGAACGTAAACGAGATGTTTTGTATGAAACGGGACAAACGGGTAACGTTTGGACCGGGTTAGCACAAGAAAACGATGTCGTTATAGACCAAGGCTCGTTTCTTATGAAAGGCGGGCAAAACGAGTCGAAAGGAAAGGCTGGAAAGTGATAAGAATGAAACCATATGTGAATCAAGCCTTTATGAAAATTGATTCATAATAAAAGTGATCCAATTAGGAAGTAATCAAATCAACTAGAAAAGTAATCGGATCAGTTGGTAATCGAATCGAATTGAAAAGTAATCGAATCGAATGGTCATTCGATTAGAATTTCCATTCGATTAGAATCTGTCATTCGATTAGAATTTCCATTCGATTAGAAATTGTCATTCGATTATACATGTGATTCGATTAGATTGGTTCAAACTTCCGATCGACCCCAGCTAGGGTCTCTGCCCCCGGACCCCGTTAGCTAGGGGTTTTACTAACATAGAAGTATGATAAAGATAGAGTTAGTTAATTAACACTTAAAATTATTACCCAGTTAGTCGTGCATAGGTAAGGAAGGGTGTTACCGTTAACTCAGAGAAGAACAGGACACGGGTGAGTTTCTAGCCCCATTTTCTTGGGCTGTGTGCATACTCAATGCAATTAGTTAATACACTTACCTTGACCGGTAAGTATATGCTATATGAATGCTTTATGAATGATGTTTGAATTGCTATAGAAATGTTAAAAGTATGCATGTAGTCATATGAAAGATGAAAGACGACATGAAGAAATGTATATAAGAAAGCATGGTTGTATGGTTGCATGGAATAAAGAGACCAGACCCTAATAATATCTGTGAGGATAGAGACCAGACCCTTATAATTTATGTGATGTTAAGGACCAGACCCTTATAATAGTTGTGTCGTTCGAGACCAGATCCTTATAATATCTGTGATGATAGGGACCATACCCTTATAACATCTGTGAGGTTATAGGACGAAAGACTCTTTAAAATGTAATAATATGTATGTAAAGTAAAATGAAACATGAAGGAATGAAAGTATCAAAGCAAGAAAGAAGGTATATACTTATGTATGTACAAAAGAAAGTAAAACATGATAAGTATGTAGTATGTGAACGTATTGTGTGTTGCCTGATTAACTAGAACTCACTTAGCGTAGCTGACTTTTAGTATGCACGCAGGTGAATAGGCTAAGGCAATTGGCTTGATCGAAGACATGACATTGGAATGAAGAGGCTGGCATCTTTAGAAGAATGTTGTGATGGTTTAATTTGACTTTTTATATCATGTTTAAAGACAAAGGTTTTATTGTTATGAAAAGATTTGAATGATTATGTAATATATATTGAAGTTTTATATTCCGCGAAAAGTTTTAATTTACTCTGATATTTAGAACTGTGTTTATGAGTAAATCCAACACCAAAGTAGGGCACTAGACCGGAGCCTTACATAAATCATGTCCTTTCGCGCTACGCGAAGGAATCTGTATGAAATTTTCGCTCTACGCGAAGGACAAAACACATAATCTAAGAAAGTACATCTTCGCGCTACGCGAAGCACCGACTAAAATTGCTTCACGCTATGCGAAGCGACCATCCTGCATGTGTGACACGTGGCACCACATGCCAGGCCACATGGCGACCTAGCAATGACTCATCAATATTATGTCGGTTCGCGCGACGCAAAGCAACCCAAAAGTTTCTACAAATAGGGGGTTCACGGCGTATCCCTCCACACACCAAAACACCTTCACTTTCACATAGTTTACCTCGGTAAGCATGCCACGTCTCGTAGTATGTGCGAAGCTCCTAATTTCTAACGGTTTAACGCTAGTAAGCGATAAAAAGTAGAAGTGATGCTCGATTAATCTTAGGCGTATAACTCCGAACACCCGTGTGAGGTAGGGGTTCCGCTTAAGTTATTATATATTATTAAATAACTTAGACCATAGTCGGGGGTATTGCCCGAACCTTGATCACAACATAATATAACTTTTCATAAGCAAATGTTATAATCAAAATATTGTTTCTTCTTGGTTAAGAAACGTAAGCTTTCATATACAAAGGGTATAGTCAAATACTATTTATTTATGATTAAGAAATATAATATTCATATACACAGGTTATAGTTAAATTAATGTTTCTTCTTGAAGAAGAAACTAAGTATAGATCCTTCTTCATGAAAAATAAATGTAGAAAATAATTGGTAAATAAACAAAGGGACTAAAGGTCCAAATGTTTTATATAAAAAAATAATTTTATCAAGGTGGAAGCTATACAAAACAGACTAAAGTTCTGAAGCTAGATCGTTGAATTAGATATTTATACAAAGGTTATTCTCGTACTATAGGTCCGAGGTAACCATCATAAGCAGAAATCAGAAATAGAAATCAGTATCAGAAACTGACCATAAAAAAATAGGTGAATACACCCTAAACTTTTACAAACTCTTTAAAAGTCAGAATGTTTGCATAGGATCTATGAATGCTTAAAACCTTGTGTTACAATAATATGAAACGGACACTCTAATTAAAAGTATACATATGTATGGATCCATTCATACATGGTGACTTAGAGTTCCCCGAGGCCATGCATATCATCAAACATGCCCCCTGGAAGTTTATGGGACTGTTAAGATAAATGATATTGTGTATATGTTTTAATTGTACATGTACTTAGGGTCATTTACCAGCTGTGTGCTGATGTATTTTTTTCCATATTTTACAGGTAATCGGAATGGTTAGAACAGACAAGTAAGACAAAATAGAAGATTGGAGATGTAGTCCTTAGATGCTATCTGGTGGCTCATATATTATATTATTATAAAGAATTACGTTTTGTAAGGACAAGTATTTGAATTATCAAACGAGTATTGAATCCCAAATTTTCAATATAATAATATTTTATTCAAAGACTTTCGCTGAAAAGAACTTATTTTCTTAAACATTATTTGAAAACATTAAACGAGTATTTTAACCCGAAATTTTATAAATGAAAATTTTATTTTAAAAGACTTCCACTAAAACAAACCCACATCTCTGATACATTTACAAAATATATATACCAACTAACGGGTGTTACACCTAGGCCCTAAGTTAGGGTTTGACAAGTTGGTATCAGAGCCATCAATCTTAGCGAATTAGGTATTTAATTATACCTAGGTTTTGATCAGGGACAAGTTTCAAAATCTTATTATAGAGATACTGATTCCATCAAATTAGGCACTTAACTAAAATACCAAAGCTTGTAACCATTAAATAATTAATAATGAGATATAACAACACGGATAAGACATGAGCGTCTTCCTGTCGCTAATCTAACTTCACACAAATTTCTGATCGTCAATCTAGTAGAGGATCATTTCATCCTCCATCAGGTAAAGGATATGAGATTAATGGGTACAACTCTACTCCCAAATCCTGTATCTAGTGATGAAGATTCATGTCAAACAACAAGGGAGGAAGATTCAGATTCGTTTGATACTATCATCCCACTAGCTCAGATCATTCCAAATCCAAATATTCTTGGAGTAGGATCAAGTATATTGTAAGGCCCCGTTACCAGTGTCCTACATTGGACGTTGGATTTAATCATAAACGTAGTTCTAAATATCAGAGTTAATAAAAACTTTACGCGGAATTTAAAAACATCAAACCAATATATTTGATGTGCTTGAAGTAGTCAAATAATTATTAACTAAAAATAAGCTAATCTAGACACTAAGTAATAATTTTAGACTCTTAAACTTAATTTAAACTACTAACCGGCAAGTGAACCGGTCGACTCCAGTACAGCTAAGTAAGTCCGGATATCGAACCCACGAGACTCTTTAAATTACGAAACTAGCAAATAAGAGTCAACTACAAGACACGACTATTTATTAATAATATTTGAGGGGTATTTTAAAACTAATTAATTAAAACCTAACCCTAATTAATAAAATAATAATAAAACATAATCATAACTTTAAACTAATTAATTAATTGATAAACCTTTAACCTAATTACTTTTAAACTAATAAACAATTTAGAAAGCTTTGATTAATTCAGATGATGAAGATAACTACCTAGGCTAGAATCCCCAAAGTTACGGTTATTAATTAAATGGAAAACTCACGTTATGGAACTGAGATAATAAAATAGACCCTTGACAGAAAACCCGAACAGGACCATTGAACTTCAAGAAGACGCCTATGGATTTCTAACAAGTTTTAAGACTCACCAGCTTTATATTAAACTTCCTTACGGTTATTTAATCGCTTATGTCTAAGTATCTTTATGACGAAAACCTACCTTACAGCGTGGAATTCAAAGATAGCCAATCAGACTCAATTAACTTAATAGACTAAACTGACAATCAAACCTAGACGGACTCCTTACGAAGAACTAAATCTAGCAATCCTGACAAGCAAAGATCTATTAATAGTCTATCACCTTACAGCTTTTCAGACTAGCAGCTCACTTTTATCTGTTTACTTGATTTTATTATTTCTATGTTCTTATTCGAATTCAATCACAAACTAGTCAAGAACACACAGTAAATGACCTAACAAAACCCTATCCTATGAAACAATCAACAAGGGCAATGTGAAACAATAAATTCAAGTAAACAAAACCAAGCAATCAAACGCATCAATTAAATCAAACTCAATCGTTTACTTAGAACATAAAATCCATAACGAAACGAAATCCAAATAAAATCAAACCGAACTAAGGTTCATCACGACCTAGGTTGTTTATGGAATTTAGCCTAGCATCTTAAATTCTAAATCAAACAAAGTAATAAAAACTGAAAACATGGTGAAATAATAAAGAACGAAAGATTAAAAGCGATAAAACCCGTATTCTTCGATCTTAAACGTCTAGCTCTTCACCGGATGTTCTCTTGCCTTCAAAATCACCACAAGACTCGTAAGATAGCTCCAAAAACTCTCGAATTTGGCTGGTGGCTTTCAGGTTATGTCAGGTTTAAGTTAAATGTGTTTAAATAGCGAAAACCAGGCTCGACAATAACCAAAAACGAATTAAAAACCCATCAGCCTTGCCTAGACGCCGCGCTAAGGGCTTTTTGCCTTTCCCCTCCGCGCGGCGCCGCGTGCTCCACCAAGGGGGCCGGTCGGTCTAACCGGTTCTCTGTCCGGTTCCTTCCTGATGCGTTTCGGATCTCCGTTTCGGCTCGTTTTAGCTCGTTTTTCTCCCTTTTTCATCACGATCAAACCCAGAAACCTACGAAACATAAAAACGTTAGTAGTATACAAATCTCGACTAAAAACGAACAAAAACTATTAAAATATTAATTAAAATATACACGGGAAACATAAATATTTAACATTATATCAAATATCCCCACACTTATTCTTTTTTCGTCCCTGAAAAAGTTTGATGCAGTTGGATCAGAATCGGAAAATTAAGTCTAACAAACATATAGGTTAATTCTTAAAGCTCATAAAAACGCAAAAACCGCGATCACCGATATTGTTGTCTACTTAAACCCATGCCTTAATCTTTACCGGGACAAATATGATCTGACAATTTTTTACTCAGTGATTTACACAATTAAGACCCGCTTATTTTCAGCTTTTATCGGACCAGACCACTCCAACTTGACTTAAACCTCAAAATTAGCAGATTTAAAACTTTTGTTGCTCTATTTTTTCATGAATAGCTAAGACGATCAAGGGTATTGTTTATCTACCTAAGCTTAAGCATCAAAGTCTACCAAGCCGCCATTAGATACGATTAAGGTTCAATTATTTTATAGCTAGTGTTCCCCACAACATGACATACCCCCGTTATCAAGCAACACCCCGAACCCTTCACCATAGGTGAGTATGCAAAATTTCATCTGTAGGGCTTACATGTAGCGTGTCCCTTGTGGTCCGTTTCTTAATGGTAATGAGACGCGAGCAAGGGGACCCCACATGGCTAACAGCGTGGATGATCAAGTCTGTAGTGAATTTTGTAGTTTTGTACTCTTGTGATCATGTTTATAGACTTATAAGGGTTTGATCTTTTTGGCTTTATTTAAATATTCACAACCCCACTTAGGAATTGTGAATACCCAGATGAATAGTCGGCATACAGACCCATGATCTCCGGACCCGAAGCATCCCATCAATACATGATTTAAGGTTATAAAATCATACGCCGATGAGGTGTAAAACACTAAACTAGCAGTTTTAAGTTTATATCACAGGCTACACGGCATACTCTAATGTTAAACCTACCCAAGCATCATATGATAACGTATTCAGATTTTTAAAATTTATAATATTTCCACTTTTTCATACCAATAATTGAGGCTTGAGTATGGCCCAACCTTTCATTACTTATTTTCTATGGACAAAACGCTTTACCCACAAAAGATTTCCGTTTTAACCATTTTATCAAATTGTCCTTTCATTTTCAAGGCTGAGCCTAGCGACACATCCCAAGTTAAGTGAGTTTTCTTTTATTTATCTCATATTATTAGTAGTTTGAAAAACCAATTTTCGATAAATATCATCATCTCCTACTTTAACGCAAAAAAAAAAACTATATTCAAGGGACAATTTTAAAACATTTTTCAATTATTTTTTTTTTCAAAATTTTCAAATTTTTTATTTTTATTTTTTTTTTAAATTTAAACTCGATTTAAACTACGACTCAAATATCCTATCCCACACTTAAATTTTGTATTGTCCTCAATGCAAGGATAAGGACGACTTAAAACAAAAATAAAATAAAGTCGGAATACAAAAAACTAAAAACTAAAAAATTAAAAACAAAAGCAAAATAAAAAGGCTAATAAGCTAGATAAAGGAAAAGACTTAGCTGGTAATATGCGCATGAACATTGATGCTAAAGTCCTCTGCCTCGAATATTATTAGGGTCCGGTCCCTTTCTACATTGAGTATTATTAGGGCTCAGTCCCTTTCTTCTGTACCTAGCCATTTTTACATTCACTCATAACATACATATATCATTCATACATTATATATAGCATTCATATCCGTAACTATAACTTGACGGTACACGCAGTATCTGAAGATCGTTCACGTGCTGACAAGCAATCATTCACACCTTTCACATATATCATATATGACATACACTTATCACTTAGGATACGTGTATTAACTAATCACATCGAGTATGCACACAACCCCGAAAACGTAACAAGAAATGGGGCTAGAAACTCACCTAGATCCTGTTTATTTCTCCGTTAAGTGTTAATCCCTTCTTTAATTGAGCTCTGCTAACTGTATACAAGTTACATGTATCAATACTTGTCTTATCTTCATTTCTGCCAAAATGGCTAAGTCTGGTCTAATCTAACGGTTCTGTTTTAGTTTACATTATACTTAGTTTATTTTATTTTTAAACCCTAATGTATAAGGTATTTCATTATTTTAACATTCTTTTCTTTCTTTTTATTTTTAAACCCCAACCTTGATGAATCTTTCCTTCTTATATATTCTTTGCTTATTGTAATCGAATCTTATTGTGACCGATATCCTCAAAGTAATCGAGTATATAATGTGATCGAAAGCCAAAGATCTTGAAGAGTAAGCGAATATACAATGTGATCGGGTCTAATGTGATCGAACATAACTTGCAATCAAACCCAACGTGACTGAGTTCATCTTGATCGAACTCATTCATTGTAAGCGACATAGTGGTGAAATCGAGTTCTTTTTGTAATCGATTACATAGATGTAATCGAACCATATTGTAAGCAAACTCTGATTGTATTTGAGTCTTTCATTTGTGATCGATAGACCAGAAGTAATCGACCTTAGCTTTTAATCGAGTTCAGGTATTGCAAGCGATGATGATGTTGTGATCGAGTTCAAAGTAAGCTAACCCAAAAGTAATCGAATGCCAGGATTGTAAGCGAACATCAAAAGTAATCGAGTTCTGGAGTTGTGAGCGAGTTATACTGTGATCGATTTTCAGTGTAAGCGACTTGAACCATTGTAGTCGTTTTATAAGGGTTGTATGCGAGTACCAAAAGTGATCAACCCGTTGTAATCGAATAATGGGCATTGTGATCGATTTCCAAAGTGATCGATTACTGAAAAGTAATCGACCAAGCTGCATGTTTCTTAGGTGAACTGTAGCTACGGATTTTGTCCTTTTAAATAGTTATTTTACTTGCTTTAACCCTAACATCTTATTATAACTTGGTATAGACCCATAATAGTTTCCTTAACTATTCTCGTCCTTATCTTGACCCGTTTTCATCATAAAGCTTGAAACTTTATGGTAAAACGTTCCAAAACTAGATCTAGGGTTCATTTTATGAATTGTTCATGTCCATAAGTTCGTTAAGTCCATTTTATCATCAATTTTGCTACTTTAATGTTCGTTCATACCCGATCTACATAGGTCTAAGTTTCAAGGCCAACCGTTCATTAAAACATAAACTTTAAGATCAAGAACATACCTTTATGTGTTCGTTTGGTCACGTTTTGCTTGGTTATCTTGTATCTAGCTTGTATATCAAAGATTTATTAATATTTGGCTTGATTAGGGTCTTGTATTCTTTCCTTCTTATCCACGGCCGATTATTGTAGTATGTGTGTGTGTGTTTGAGTGTGTAGAGATTATGGAAAGATGGAAATGATGATCTAGGGTTTTAGGGAGGTTTAAGGGAGTATTTATCAGAGACGATCTATTTTGAAACGACACATCATGAAGAGATAGAAAAACAAAATAGCATCTAGAAACAAGATGACATGAAGATGGTCATGAAGAAAAAAGCAAAATAGAAACAACAAGATAAAAATAATTTTATGAACAATATTAAATCAAAATTTTCAAACGATAATCTAACTTAATAACAGATAACACATGAAGATCATCATGAATAAAAACACAAACAGCAAAAAATAAACAAAATGATTTTATGAGCAAGATTTGACCAAAATTTGCAACAAGTAATAACATATCTAGAAACAGTACACTTGAAGGAAAGACATAAAATATATATATAAAGAAAAAGGTGATGAATCTCGTAAAAATGTGAGTGGTGGTGGAGATAACTTACTTAACTTCAAAATCCTATTTAATCAGTGAGGAAGGAGATGGTTGAATATAATGAAATGAAATGGTTTTGATTTTTTTTAAACTTTTTAATTGTGGGTTCCACGATGGTTTAAGTAATGAAGAATACTGGTGAAGAATGCATGTGTTTGGGTGTGTGCAGTCACACTGTAGCTACCATGTACCAAAAATAATTAATAATGAGATATAACAACACGGATAAGACATGAGCGTCTTCCTGTCCCTAATCTAACGTCACACAAACATCTGATCGTCAATCTAGTCGAGGATCATTTCATCCTCCATCAGGTAAAGGAAACGAGATTAATGGGTACATTTCTACTCCTAAATCCTGTATCTAGTGATGAAGATTCATGTCAAACAACAAGGGAGGAAGATTCAGATTCGTTTGATACTATCATCCCACTAGCTCAGATCATTCCAAATCAAAATATTCATGGAGCAGGATCAAGTAGATTGTAATGCCCCGTTACCGGTGCCCTACATTGGACGTTGGATTTAATCATAAACGTAGTTCTAAATATCGGAGTTAATAAAAATTTTACGCGGAATATAAAAACTTCAAACCAATATATTACATAATCATCAAATCTTGTCTTAACAAATATTCAAATCGTTTAAACATAAAACATAGCCTTTTAAATAACATAACATTTCCTTGAGATGCCAGTATCTTCAATTCCATGCTATGTGTTTCCTCTCAACCGAGCTGTCTCATCCTACTCACCTGCGTGCATACTAAAAGTCAGCTACGCTGAGTGAGTTCTAGTTGATAAATTAACATACAATACTTTCACATACTTATACATACGCATCCATAGATACTTAGTATTTACTTAACCTGCTTAACTTTACTTAGTACATACAAGAATATATATATACTTTCATTCTTTACTTTAAACCCTACTTTACATTATTCTATTCTGCCTCGAGAATTATAAGGGCTCGATCCCTTTTCCGCCTCAGATATTATTAGGGTCCGGTCCCTTTTTGCCTCGAGTATTATTAGGCTCGGTCCCTTTTTTCCGCCTCGAATATTATTAGGGTCCGGTCCCTTTCTACCTTGAGTATTATTAGGGCTCAGTCCCTTTCTTCTGTACCTAGCCATTTTTACATTCACTCATAACATACATATATCATTCATACATTATATATAGCATTCATATCCGTAACTTGACGGTACAGGCAGTATCTGAAGATCGTTCACGTGCTGACAAGCAATCATTCACACCTTTCACATATATCATATATGACATACACTTATCACTTAGGATACGTGTATTAACTAATCACATCGAGTATGCACACAACCCCGAAAATGTAACAAGAAATGGGGCTAGAAACTCACCTAAATCCTGTTTATTTCTCCGTTAAGTGTTAATCCCTTCTTTAATTGAGCTATGCTAACTGTATACAAGTCACATGTATCAATACTTGTCTTATCTTCATTTCTGCCAAAATGGCTAAGTCTGGTCTAATCTAACGGTTCTGTTTTAGTTTACATTATACTTAGATTATTTTATTTTTAAACCCTAATTTAAAAGGTATTTCATTATTTTAACATTCTTTTCTTTCTTTTCATTTTTAAACCCCAACCTTGATAAATCTTTCCTTCTTATATATTCAAGTAGAATACATTCATGTAATCGAGTTAAGACATTGTATGCTAAGCATACAATGTAATCGAATGCTAAGCTCGTATTCGGTTCTTAGGTGAATTTGATTAACTATAGAGTAAACAATTACTAGGATTGTATGCGAACCAAGCTTGTAAACGATTTCTGATTGTAATCGTTTATACTCATTGTAACCGAGTTCCCACTTGTACGCGGACATAACAAAGTAATCGATTTATTGCGAGTTACCTTGATGTAATCGAATCTTATTGTGATCGATATCCTCAAATAATCGAGTATATAATGTGATCGATAGCCAAAGATCTTGAAAAGTAAGCGAATAAACAATGTGATCGGGTCTAATGTGATCGAACATAACTTGCAATCAAACCCAACGTGACTGAGTTCATCTTCATCGAACTCATTCATTGTAAGCGACATAGTGGTGTAATCGAGCTCTTTTTGTAATCGATTACATAGATGTAATCGAACCATATTGTAAGCAAACTCTGATTGTATTAGAGTCTTTCATTTGTGATCGATAGACCAGAAGTAATCGACCATAGCTTGTAATCGTGTTCAGGTATTTCAAGCGATGATGATGTTGTGATCGAGTTCAAAGTAAGCTAACTCAAAAGTAATCGATTTTAAAAGTAATCGAATGCCAGAATTGTAAGCGAACATCAAAAGTAATCGAGTTCTGGGAGTTGTGAGCGAGTTTCAATGTGATCGATTTTCAGTGTAAGCGACTTGTACCATTGTAATCGTTTATAAGGGTTGTATGCGAGTACCAAAAGTGATCAACCCGTTGTAATCGAATAATGGGCATTGTGATCGATTTCCAAAGTGATCGATTACTGAAAAGTAATCGACCGAGCTGCATGTTTCTTAGGTGAACTGTAGCTACGGATTTTGTCCTTTTAAATAGTTATTTTACTTGCTTTAACCCAAACATCTTATTATAACTTGGTATAGACCCATAATAGTTTCCTTAACCATTCTCGTCCTTATGTTGACCCGTTTTCATCATAAATCTTGAACCTTTATGGTAAAACATTCCAAAACTAGATCTAGGGTTCATTTTATGAATTGTTCATGTCCATAAGTTTGTTAAGTCCATTTTATCATCAATTTTGCTACTTTAATATTCGTTCATACCCGATCTACCCTAGGTCTAAGTTTCAAGACCAACCGTTCATTAAAACATAAACTTTAAGATCAAGAACATACCTTTATGTGTTCATTTGGTCACGTTTTGCTTGGTTATCTTGTATCTAGCTTGTATATCAAAGATTTATTAATATTTGGCTTGATAATGGTCTTGTATTCTCTCCTTCTTATCCACGGCCGATTATTGTCGTATGTGTGTGTGTGTTTGAGTGTGTTGAGATTATGGAAAGATGGAAATGAGGATCTAGGGTTTTAGGGAGGTTTAAGGGAGTATTTATCAGAGACGATCTCTTTTGAAACGACACATCATGAAGAGATAGGAAAACAAAATAGCATCTAGAAACAACTTGACATGAAGATGGTCATGAAGAAAAAAGCAAAAATAGAAACAAGAAGATAAAAAGTAATTTTATGAAGAATATTAAATCAAAATTTTCAAACGATAATCAAACTTAATAACTGTTAACACATGAAGATCATCATGAATAAAAACACAAACAGCAAAAAATAAACAAAATGATTTTATGAGCAAGATTAGAACAAAATTTGCAACAAGTAATAACATATCTAGAAACAGTACACTTGAAGGAAAGACAGAAAATATATATATAAAGAAAAAGGTGATCAATCTCGTAGAATGTGAGTGGTGGTGGAGATAACTTACTTAACTTCAAAATCCTATTTAATCAGTGAGGAAGGAGATGGTTGAATATACTAAAATGAAATGGTTTCAATTTTTTTTTTAACTTTTTAATTGTGGGTTCCAGGATGGTTTAAGTATTGAAGAATATTGGTGATGAATGGATGTGTTTGGGTGTGTGCAGTCACACTGTAGCTACCATGTACCAAAAATAATTAATAATGAGATATAACAACACGGATAAGACAGGAGCGTCTTCCTGTCCCTAATCTAACTTCACCCAAATTTCTGATCGTCAATCTAGTCGAGGATCATTTCATCCTCCATCAGGTAAAGGAAACAAGATTAATGGGTACAGCTCTACTGCCAAATCCTGTATCTAGTGATGAAGATTCATGTCAAACAACAAGGGAGGAAGATTCAGATTTGTTTGATACTATCATCCGACTAGCTCAGATCATTCCAAATCAAAATATTCATGGAGAAGGATCAAGTAGATTGTAAGGCCCCGTTACCGGTGCCCTACATTGGACGTTGGATTTAATCATAAACGTAGTTCTAAATATCATAGTTAATAAAAACTTTACGCGGAATTTAAAAACTTCAAACCAATATATTACATAATCATCAAATCTTGTCTTAACAAATATTTGAATCGTTTAAACATAAAATATAGCCTTTTAAATAACATAACATTTCATTGAGATGCCAGTATCTTCAATTCCATGCCATGTGTTTCCCCTCAAGCGAGCTGCCTCATCCTACTCACTTGCGTGCATATTAAAAGTCAGCTACGCTGAGTGAGTTCTAGTTGATCAATTAACATACAATACTTTCACATACTTATACATACGCATCCATAGATACTTAGTATATACTTAACCTGCTTAACTTTACTTAGTATATACAAGAATATATATATATATACTTTCAATCTTTACTTTAAACCCTACTTTACATTATTCTATTATGCCTCGAGAATTATAAGGGCTCGATCCCTTTTCTGCCTCTGATATTATTAGGGTCCGGTCCCTTTCTGCCTCGAGTATTATTAGGCACGGTCCCTTTTTTCTGCCTCGAATATTATTAGGTTCCGGGTCCCTTTCTACCTTGAGTATTATTAGGGCTCAGTCCCTTTCTTCTGTACCTAGCCATTTCATACATTCATTCATAACATACATATACCATTCATACATTATATATAGCATTCATATCCGTAACTATAACTTGACGGTACATGCAGTATCCGAAGATCGTTCACGTACTGACAAGCAATCATTCACACCTTTCACATACATCATATATGACATACACTTATCACTTAGGATAAGTGTATTAACTAATCACATCGAGTATGCACACAACCCCGAAAACGTAACAAGGAATGGGGCTAGAAACTCACCTGGATCCTGTTTCTTTCTCCGTTAAGTGTTAATCCCTTCTTTAATTGAGCTCTGCTAACTGTATATAAGTTACATGTATCGATACTTGTCTTGTTTGCATTTAAGCGAAAATGGCTAAGTCTGGTCTAATCTAACAGTTTTGTTTTAGTTTACATTATACTTAGATTATTTTATTTTTAAACCCTAATGTATAAGGTATTTCATTATTTTAGTATTCTTTTCTTTCTTTTCATTTTTAAACCCCAACCTTGATAAATCTTTCCTTCTTTATATATTCAAGTAGAATACATTCATGTAATCAAGATAAGACATTGTACGCTAAGCATACAATGTTATCGAATGCTAAGCTCGTATTCGGTTCTTATGTGAATTTGATTAAGTATAGAGTAAACAATTACTAGGATTGTATGCGAACCAAGCTTGTAAGCGAGTTCTAATTGTAATCGTTTATACTCATTGTATCCGAGTTCCCACTTGTATGAGGACATAAAAAAGTAATCGATTTATGGCGAGTTACCTTGATGTAATCGAGTACTGGATAGTAAGCGATTGCTTATTGTAATCGAATCTTATTGTGATCGATAGCCTCTAAGTAATCGAGTATATAATGTGATCGATAGCCAAAGATATTGAAAAGTAAGCGAATATACAATGTGATCGGGTCTAATGTGATCGAACAACTCGTAATCAAACCCAACGTGACTGAGTTCATCTTGATCAAACTCATTCATTGTAAGCGACATAGTGGTGTAATCGAGCTCTTTTTGTAATCGATTACATAGATGTAATCGAACCATATTGTAAGCAAACTCTGATTGTATTCGAGTCTTTCATTTGTGATCGATAGACCAGAAGTTATCGACCACAGCTTGTAATCGAGTTCAGGTATTGCAAGCGATGATGTTGTTGTGATCGAGTTCAAAGTAAGATAACTCAAAAGAAATCGATTTTAAAAGTAATAGAATGCCAGGATTGTAAGAGAACGTCAAAAGTAATCGAGTTCTGGGAGTTTTGAGCGAGTTATAATGTGATCGATTTTCAGTGTAAGCGACTTGTACCATTGTAATCGTTTATAAGGGTTGTATGCCAGTACCAAAAGTGAACAACCCGTTGTAATCGAATAATGGGCATTGTGATCGATTTCCAAAGTGATCGATTACTGAAAAGTAATCGACCGAGCTGCATGTTTCTTAGGTGAACTGTAGCTACGGATTTTGTCCTTTTACTGAAAAGTAATCATTATTTTACTTGCTTTAACCCTAACATCTTATTATAACTTGGTATAGACCCATAATTGTTTCTTTAACCATTCTCGTCCTTATCTTGGCCCGTTTTCATCATAAAGCTTAAACCTTTATGGTAAAACGTTCCGAAACTAGATCTAGGGTTCATTTTATGAATTGTTCATGTCCATAAGTTCGTTAAGTCCATTTTATCATCAATTTTGCTACTTTAATGTTCGTTCATACCTGATCTACCCTAGGTCTATGTTTCAAGGCCAACCGCTCATTAAAACATAAACTTTAATATCAAGAACATACCTTTATGTGTTCGTTTGGTCACGTTTTGCTTGGTTATCTTGTATCTAGCTTGTGTATAAAAGATTTATTAATATTTGGCTTGATTTTGGTCTTGTATTCTCTCCTTCTTATCCACGGCCGACTATTGTAGTATGTGTGTGTGTGTTTGAGTGTGTAGAGATTATGGAAAGATGGAAATGAGGATCTAGGGTTTTAGGGAGGTTTAAGGGAGTATTTATACTCTCTTAAGCCCATGGACCTAAGGCCCATCCCATCCTTTATTCCATCTTAATTATCCAAGTCTATACTTCTTTCCTTTATTTAATCTAAATAAATATCAACACACGTTTCGAAACATAAACTCTCCTTTATTTAATATTATAAAATTTTAGTATGTTATAAGTCTTCCATCCTTAAAGAGGTTTCGGATGGTAGAACTTGCGCATCTCATCCTCAGCTTCCCAAGTAGCGTCTGATCCTTTGCGATGCTTCCATATTACCTTTACTAAGGGTATAACCTTGCGACGAAGTTGCTTTTCCTTGCGATCAACTATTTCTACGGGTTGCTCAATCTAGTTCAACTGTTCATCCACCTCAATGTCCATCAGTGGCACGTGAGACATGTCATCAGCTAGACATTTCCTCAGATGAGAAACATGGAAGGTGGAATGAATTCCTTCTAACTCATCGGGTAAATCCAGCTTGTAAGCCACTTCACCCATGCGATCTAAAATCCTAAACGGTCCGATGTACCTTGGACTCAACTTTCCTCTTTTCCTAAAACAGATAATCTCTTTCCAAGGCGAGACTTTGAGCATCACATTGTCATCAACATAAAAGTAAATCGATCGTCGCCGCTTATCAGCATACGACTTCTGTATGTCTTGAGAAGTTTTCATCATTGCTTTAATTTGATCGAACTTTGAAGATGATTCTTGAACAACCCCCAAACTTCCCATATCTTTCTGACAGCTGTTGTTATAGGAGAACTCTGCAAGATGCAGATGATCATCCCAACTTCCTCCAAAATCTAAGACACAAGCACATAGCATGTCCTCAAGGGTTTGGATCGTCCTTTCAGACTGTCAATCTGTTTAAGGATGATACGCCGTACTGATGTTCAATCTTGTTCCCATAGCTTCATGGAACTTCTTCCAAAGCCTCGAAGTAAACCGAATATCTCTATCAGAACGATCGATGACGGTACTCCATGCTTAGTAACAACCTCCTTTATGAAAAAACTTGCTAACGTTTTTGACGATATAGCCTCTTGTATAGGCAGGAAGTGAGCACTCTTGGTCAAACGGTTCCCAATCACCCAGATGGTATCATGATGCTTAGCTGTACGAGGTAGCTTAGTTATAAAATCCATGGTGATGTGTTCCCATTTCCATTCATGTATCTCAAGTTATTGCATTTTCCCATAAGGCTTCTGATGTTCGGCTTTGACTTGTAAACAAGTTAAGCACTTACTAACATAATCCACCACATCATTTTTCATTCCTGGACACCAATAGTCCCTTTTCAAATCTTGGTACATCTTTGTAGTTCCTGGATGAATTGAGTATCTTGACTTATGAGCTTCATCTAAGATTCGACCTCTAATATCTCCATGACGTGGAATCCACATATGGTCAAACCTAGTCTTCACACCATGCGTGTTTTCTATCAACTCATCTTGCTAACCGAAAATCCTTTCTTTCTTTATTAGCCCTTCATTTATCAGCACTTCTGACAGCATTTTGATGATTTCTTCAAATAGGCTTGAGTTCATAAGCAACTGGTATGACTTCGTTGTTGCAATGACTTCTTTGTTCTTACGACTTAGCACGTCAGCGACCACATTAGCTTTACCAGGATAGTATTTAATGTCGCATTCGTAATCCTTAATCAATTCCAACCATCTCCTGTGTCTCATGCTCAATTCCTTCTGCTCGAAGAAGTACTTTAAACTCTTATGATCTATGTTAATGGTACACTTAGTACCATACAGATAATGCCTCAAAATAGTGGGTTATGACATTGTTATGAGTATTGAGTGATTATTCAGGACCAACAACTGGTATCAGATCTTGTTGATTGCTGATTTGGGTAAAGAACTTGTTGCTGATTGAAGATCTGAAGAAGAACAATGACGTAAGCAAAGCACTGTTCCATTGGAGAGTGACGTCAGCTACTCTGTTCTTTTTTTCCGTCCAGATCTACAAACATCCGATGTTTTCTTTTCCTTATTTTAGTTGAAGTTTACATCTTTATTATCATTTCTTATTCCAATCGGACCAGATTCATCAGATCTAAGGATTTGATAGTCAAATTTGATTATTGTCATTTGAACATTTGATTTTTACTCTGTTTCTATTTTTCAAACAACCAAAATGTCTGGTCTTGAAGAACAAGAAGTGTCCACTAACAAAATACCTAGACTTTATGGGCAGAAAAACTTCACCAAATGGAAAGTACTTTTTGAAGCGGCTGTGTGCTAAAATGATGTAGACATGTGGAATTCGATCAAAAATGGGCCACAAGCCACTGATGGTGGAGCTGCTACTGGTGCTCTAAGAGATAGGTTGAGGAAAGTGGATGACAGGGCCTTAGCAATGATTAAGCTAGGACTGTCTTAGGAAATACTTACCAAGGTTGCACATCATCCTACCGCAAAGGCAATGTATGATGCGATTCTTGAAATGTTCGAGGGAAACACTGAGCTAAAGAACATAAAAAAGCAAAGGCTCAAGCAACAGCTTGAGAGATTTAGATACAAAGATGGAGAAAGGTTGAAGTCTATCCTGGAGAGATTCTTGGCAATTGTGAATGACCTCGGAACAACTGACTATGTCATGACTGATTTTGACCTGAATACCAAGCTGCTCAACTCAATGTCAAAGGAATGGTACACTGCCTGCAAATTCATCCTCCAAAAGCCCAACTTCAATGATTTGAAAGTGGATGATGTAGTGTGCTTCCTTCAGGCTGCAGAAATAGAAATGATCAAAAATGAGATGATCAAAGAAGAAAAGCCTTGTTTCAATGTTTCTAATACATTAAGTGCACCCATGGGAAGCTTGTCTACCAAGAACCAACTGCAAATTCCCATCATAGAGGAACCAACAGAACATGGTGTAGATACACCTAGATCATTTGTTGGTGGTAGCTCAAGTCATCATGGAAATAAGACAAGGTTCAATGTCCAACTTATTGAAGAAAATGATACTGCCTCAATGGCAGATGGACATATGCCATACTCTGGTGGAAACAATGGTCAAGCAAATGACACTCAAGCACTCTTCTCAATATTCACTGAGTCATATAATGCATTTGTGGCTAAGAACTTAATCCATACCAGTGTCATCCAAGATGACTTGGAACAAATAGATGCTGATACCTTGAGGATATGGATTTAAAGTGGAAAGCTTCAATGCTAGCACTGAGAAGCAAGAGGCTATTCAATTAGACTGGTAGATCATTGGTCTTTGGGCCAAATGAAATGATTGGATTTGATAAGTCAAAGGCTATTTGTTACAACTGCCAACAACCTGAACATTATGCAAGGGAGTGTAACCAGCCCAGAAACTTTCAAGCTAACCAGTTTCAAAATCAACAGCCTAGAAACCAAATGCAATATCAACAGAATTATCAGCAGAATCAGAACAGAAACAACAATTTAAACGACAACAACAATCCCAACTTCAACAACTTTCAACAACACCAAATGAATAATCAACAAAGTGTTCCTCAAAATCAAAACTACCAAAGAAACCAATTCCCTCAAGCTGATTAAAACAACCTCAACAGACCCAATCAAACTCAACCAAGAAATCAAGAAAATGTAGCTGTTGCTGCACAATAAGATGGTGATTTTGACTGGAGTAATCATGAAGATGACATCAAAGCTGCTAATGTTGCATTCATGGCAATGATTGAGAATGAGGCTGGAACATCATATTCTCAGGAACAATCCACTACACTGAATGAAGTATGGTATTTGGACAGTGGATGTTGCACATGACTTGTGACAAAAGGTCACTTGTCAACTATGAAGAGAAGTTTGAGGGACCAGTGGCATTTGGCAGTGATGAGAATGGAGGAAAAATTGTTGGAAAAGGAATTTTGACAAATGGCAAAGTTACTTTTGACAATGTTTTCTATGTTGAAGGGCTTCAATACAATCTTTTAAGCATATCCCAGATGTGTGATAAAGGTTACAAAGTTGGCTTTGATGATTCACACCGTATCATTTTAAGGCCTGAGTATGTTATTCCACCAGACATGATCATGATGATGGCCCCAAGAAATGGAAATTTGTATGAACTTAACATGAAGGATGATGTTTCTAGGGGTGGCACATGCATTTTTTCTAAAGCCACTGAAAATGAGTCAAAGTTGTGGCATAGTAAAGAAAATGAAAAAGGTAGTCAAGGGTGAGCATGCCATTAGCTTACCTACAAGAGAGTTTAAATTGGA
The DNA here is from genome assembly GCF_021521415.1 of Bidens hawaiensis. Classification (NCBI taxonomy): domain Eukaryota; kingdom Viridiplantae; phylum Streptophyta; class Magnoliopsida; order Asterales; family Asteraceae; genus Bidens; species Bidens hawaiensis. The sequence continues at coordinate 36,593 of NW_027497814.1, read as the reverse complement.
TGACAACTGTGTCTCATGCCAGAAAGGAAAGCAGCACAAGTATTCTCACAAGACTTAACTCATCAACTCAATTGGTCAAGTGCTTGAAATATTTCACATGGATCTCTTTGGTCCTATGATTGTACCAAGCATTGGGCAGAAAAGATACTGTCTTGTGATCATTGATGATTATTCAAGATATACTTGGGTTTATTTCCCAAGTACAAAGGATGAGGCTCTGAATTCATTTTGAACTGTGTTAACAGAGTTGAAAATAAATTGGATAAAAGGGTTAAGGTGATGAGAAGTGAGAATGTTACTGAGTTCAAAAATGGTGTTATTGAAGAATTTTGCAACAACAAAGGAATATTTCAACAATTCTCAGCTCCTAGAACTCCTGAAAAGAATGGTGTTGCTGAGAGAAGAAACAGAACACTCATTGAAGCAGCAAGAACCATGCTTGCTGATGCTAATCACTGTCACATTTTGGGCAGAAGCAATTAACACAACATGCTATGTTCAGAACAGGGTACTAATAAACAAAAGTCACAACAAGACTCCATATGAAATTTTCTATAACAGAAAACCCTATAAGAAGTTTTTCAAAGCCTTTGGATGCAAATGTTCTCTGTTGAACACAAAGGATTACTTGAACAAGTTTCAAGCTAAATCCCTAGACTGTTTCTTTGTAGGCTACTCTACTCACTCTAAGGCCTACAGAGTGTATGTGAAAGATCATTTGGTTGTAATTGAATCCTCAGATGTAGTTTTCAATGAAAACCAATTCAACACAGTTGATGGTGCATCATGGTTATTTGATTTAGAGAAATTGATAAAGTCTTTCAATATCTATCCTAAAGACTATGATGAAACCTTTCTAAAAACCAGTGTGTTTGAAGAGTCAAAACAAAAGACATTGGATTTGTAAAAGCTGTGGAAATGGGTTGCAAATCAAGAAAAGGAATACACATTCATAAAGGACTCCTCTAGGACAGATGTTAATCAAGTCCAAAATGACAATCAAGAGAACAATGAAAGTCCAATACAAGATCAAGCAAATGATGATCAATACAATCAAGAAGTGCAAAATGATCAAGTATTAAATGAGGAGGATCTAAGCAATCAAACTGAAGAAGAAACTGATACAGGTGCAAGGTTTCAAGATTTATTTGAAAAAATGAATCTAGATAACACTGGTACTTCAACTTCAAGACAAAACAATGAAGAAGCACCTCGAAATGACAGTGAAACAACTGATTTGAGCATTGAAGATCCAGAACTCAATGAATCAAATCTTGATACAACTGTGTCTACTGATGTGATAATTCAAACCCCTATGTTGAAAAGAATCATACTTCTGAACACATCATTGGCAATATACATGAAAGGGTTACAAGAAGTTACTCTGAAACTACAAACATTTTCTTATACTCATGCTTTCTATCCTAATCAGATGCAAAGAATATTGTTCAAGCTCTAAGGGATAACAGTTGGGTGCAAGCAATGCAAGAAGAGTTGGCTCAATTTAGAGATCTACAAGTTTGGGAACTTGTAGACAGGCCAAGAAACAGACATGCAATTGGCACAAAATGGGTGTTCTGAAACAAAAGGGATGAAAGGGGATTTGTGATCAAGAACAAAGCCAGGCTTGTAGCTTTGGGATGCCTACAAGAAGAAGGGATTGGCTTTGAGGAGGTCTTTGCACCAGTTGCAAGACTTGAAGCAATAAGAATCTTCTTAGCTTATGCTGCGTCAAAGAATATCAGGGTATTCCAGCTTGATGTCAAATATGCTTTCCTAAATGGAAAGATAGAATAGGAGGTGTATGTTTCTCAACCACCAGGTTTTGAGGATCCTATCTATTATAACAGGGTGTATAAATTGAACAAAGCCTTGTATGGACTGCATCAGGCTCCTAGAGCTTGGTATGATGAACTGTCAAATCACCTACTTGAAAATGGTTTTGAAAAGGGAGCTATTGACAAGACCCTCTTTTACAAGAAGAAAGGAAGAGATTTGCTCTTATTACAAGTCTACGTGGATGAAATTATTTTTGGGTCAACCAATGAAAAGATGTGTATGGAGTTTGAAGAGGTGATGAAATCCAAGTATAGCATGAGTTCAATGGGAGAAATGAATTTCTTTCTTGGCTTACAAGTTCAGCAAAAGGCTGATGGGATTTTCATTTACCAGTCTAAGTATGTACAGGACATACTTGACAAATTCAAATGTAATGATATGAAGACAACTTCAAATCCTATGGATTCAAAAGAAAAGATGGTAGCTGATGAAAAGGGGGAGCCAGTGGATGAGCATGAATACAGAGCAAAAATTGGATCACTGATGTACCTAACTGCTTCAAGGCCTGATATCATGTTTGCAGTATGTGTTTGTTCTAGATTTCAGTCAAGCCCCAAGGTCTCCCACAAGAATGCTGTCAAGAGAATCTTTAAATATTTGAGAGGAAGACCTGACTTGGGAATTTCGTATCCAAAGAACCAGTCTTTTGATGTGACATCCTACACAGACAGTGACTATGATGGCTGCAATATAAGCAAGAAGTCAACTTCAGGAGGATGTCAATTTTTGGGTGACAGATTTGTGTCATGGCAATGAAAGAAGCAGTCAACTGTCTCAATCTCAACTGCAGAAGCTGAATACATTGCCGCATCTGCCTATTGTGCACAAGTCCTCTGGATCCAAATTCAGATGTTGGACTATGGTTTGAACTTTCTAAACACCCCTATTTACATTGATAACACTGCTACATCTTTTATTGTTAAGAATCCTGTGCAACATTTCAAAACCAAGTACATTGAAATCAGACATCACTTCCTAAGAGATTGTAGTGAAAAAGGTTTAATTGAAGTTATCAAAGTTGATACAAGTGAGAATTTGGCTGACATATTCACAAAACCACTTGATAGAACCATGTTCAACTTTCTTCTGAAAGGCTTGGGAATGATCTGCTCTGATGAAATTTGATTAATGATGTGTGCTTGAGTGTGCAAACAGACTATCTTTAAAGTTTTTTTGAATGCTGTCTGTGTGTATGTGTTTGAATATGATGTTTTTCATGTTAACTGGTATGTGCTTTATTTGACTATGTGTGCAAAGTTTGGTATCCTTGATACTTTTGCATGTTTATCAGTTGATGTGTTTATGTGATGTCATGATGAGTGCTTTTGATCTGAATTACTTGAATGTGTATGCTTATCTGACATCCTTGGTAAATTGCTTGAATATGTATTTTATATGATTATATGATGTTATTAGGATAGGCTAGACTATGAATGTTAGTAATGTCTGCTTGTTTTGATGATGTTATTGATGATTAAGATTTGAATATGTTACAACTGTTTGTGTCAAAATGTGTCTTTATGTCAAAATTAAATGTTCAAATGAATTTTCAAATGAATTTTGCATAATCACAAGAATTTTGATCAAAATACGAGCAAGTTGTTAATGGTGCCGAGATATGATAAGACTATTCAGTTCAAGCTTTAAAGAAGCTTAAAAAAGGATTTTCAATGGAAAGTCTCAAAAGAATTACTTGCTGAAAATTATGTCATTTGCCCAAGTCTAAGGAGCATATACTTGTATGTGTTTGGTCTTATCATCTACTTGTATATTTGAAAGGATAGCCATTAGTCCAAAGACTGAAAGCAATTGGGGCAGTTGTAATTTATTCTTTCACTTAAAACTATGCCATTGACTCTAAGCCTAAGGGACATATACTGATGTGTGTGTTTGGTCCTGCTGACTACTTCTAGACTGTCAGAATAGCCATTAACCTGGAGGCTAAGAGTAATTGGGGTGATTGAATTTGTTAAATTGGGAAATGATAGTACATTGACTACTTAGCCAATCATATGGATTTAATAGACTAAAAGGGCACTTAGTACAGTCATTAACATGTATGGTTGCTTTCCCATGGTGTGTAATATCTAAGGTGATATAAACATAAAGAAACTGCTAAGATTTATGTGCAGTTAGATTGTTGTCTATGCATGTTCCAAGATAAATCTTTCCAAATGATAGGCAAAAAAGTGAATATCCAGTCATACACGAGCCTGTTGGTATTTGGTCCCCAAAATGAAATATCTTATTAAGAATGTAAAAGAACAGATGTGAACAACAATATTTTAAATTTTTAATCAACCAAAAGTTGATAAATGTTCACAAGCTTTTGAGAAAACAAACATGAGGGTTAATAACAGAACTACAAGGGTGGAGGCAATAATATAAGTCCTTTAACATCCTGAATGAAAGCCTTGTTATTTAAACATTAAGTCCAACGTTCAACCTCAAATATGTTTGCAAATTTGAAAAGAAAAATCAAATTAAAAAAGTTCTGTCATTTAATGTTTTTTAAACAAAATCCAGGAGGTCAGAGTCAAACCGGGGTGATCTGGAGAAATCCAAATAAGCCTTGAGAATAGATATGGAGCATCAAAAAACAATATGTGTTATCCATTAAATATTATGCATCTTAATTGAACATTAATCATATCACCACGGAAATGAAATTCATGCTAAGTCTAGACCTGCTGTTAACCTGTCTATGTTGTTATAATAATGCTAAGAATGAAGTATTGAAAAAGCTACTTAGTCAATATGATCCCATTCTTGAGACCTTTTCAGTAAAAGAAATAAACTATTTTGAAAAGAAAGATGACTGAAATTTGATCTCTTAATGCACCAATTGCTCTTAAATAATGATCTTTAATGAAAAAATACAGTTGATAATTAGTTTAAGTCAAAAAGAGTTGCATTTTTCCTTCAAAAGGTTGAATATGTATTTTCGGGCAAGGTTTGATGTTTTCTAACCTTCCCAAGCATAAAACAGTTGATTTTAATTTTCGGGCAAGGTTTGATGTGTTATAACCTTTCCGAGCAAGCTTAGCCACTTTGGTCTAAGTTTATGATTTTTGGGCATGCTTTGAAGTGTTTACACTTTTCGGGTAGAGTACTCAAAATACTAACTTTCCGAGCATGCTTGATGTCTGAACATGTGAATATGTGATCTAGCAAGCTTTTAACAAGTATAACTTTTTCGGGCACACTTAACTGAGATATTTCTTGTTCCTAGCAAGCTTTGCATCTTATATGTTGTATATGATTTTCCTAGGAAACTTTTATTTAGTTAAGATTTTCGAACATGCTTGATGTTTTTGTTTGATTGCACAACTATTTAGTAGCAAGCTATTCAATATGTTATTATTCACTAGCAAGCTTTGTGACATTAGTTTTCACTTTTAGTCAACCGAGCAAGCTTTGTGATTTTAAGTGTATGCTTGAATGTGTAAGTAAACTTCAAATTCTAGCACACTTAATGACAAGTGTGAATATGTTTCTTTGAAATTACAAGTGTTTCTCGGCCAAACCTTGTTTTCCGAACACACCTTATATTTCGGGCACACTTTGATTTCAAATGTTCCCTCAATATACTTGGTAATTTCAAAATTGACTTTCCGAGTACACTTTGTGTTAAGAATTTACTCTTTGCACACTTGTATTCTTAAAGTTTTTCGGGCATACTTTGCATCAAAGTATACTTGACTGATTATGTGTGGATTGTTTACTTTTTTGGGTAAGATTTATGATAAGAGCAAGGTAAGTAATTAGAAGAATGTTACTTGGGTATCTTAAGTGATTCCTAGCAAGGTTACCTGCTTGACGTTTAATACCTGGTTATTTTAACTTGTGATTTGGTTCTCAAGCAATCCTGTATTTCGAGTAAGCTTCCTTCACTATAACATCTAGTTTATACCAATATATATAACCGAGTAAGCTTTGAGCAAGTGAAATATACCGAGCATACTTTGCAAAAATCACTTTAAATTTTTCCGGGCAAGGTTTGCTAAATTTTAATCTTGGAGTTGGATGTTTTCAAATGTGTAAAAAGTTAAATGGATAAGATTACTGTTTGACAGCTAATAACTCACTAAACGACAAAACTCAATTAAAACCCACTTTCAAAAGGTATATAAGAGGGAGTGAGAGATATTTTTCAATATTATTTTCCCTCTCTCTCTCTCTCCTTCCACTGATTTCTCAAAGAAACCCAAACCGACTCATCGAATTCAAAATTAATCCAAACCCTAACTTACCAGCCCTCTAATTCCGACTCGGTAAGCAATTACAATATGTTTTCCGACCACGATTAGATGATAATGGGCTTTGATTATGTATTTTTGCTAACTCTCTGTTTTGTGTGTAGGTTATAAACTTGTCGAAGAACAGGTTCTTAATGACATTTCTTTCTTTCTTCTTCAATTTTATAACTTGAAATTACTTAAAGTAATGAACTTTGAGTCTAATTTCACTTTTAATATGTTTGATTATGTTTTACAGATATGGCGGATGAAGATCAACCGACATATCCATTTGAGCATAAGCACAATATGTTCGCTCTATTAGAAGTTACGCCTGACAATGATGAAGTAGCACCGATTATACAATGGTTGCAACAATCGAATCTCCGATTTGCTTTAACGGAGAATCCGATTATCTATTGAAACCACTCGATGGATTTTTGGAGATCAGCGAGGTTGCTTGATGATATAAATGGAAGAAGGATTGAAGCAACAGTTGCAAACCAAGAAATCAGGGTAATTGAGGCAGTGATTCAGAGATGTTTGCTCATGAATGATGATAACCCTAACCCAATCCGCCTTACAACTGCACAATTGTTAAAGGTGTTTGTCAAAACGATGGGCTATCAAGGAAATATTCATGATGGACAGTTTCAGAAGGGAATGTTTCCACTCATTTACAAGTTTTTGATCCACCATATTATACATGGATTTGCTCCACGGAAGGGATCATGGACCCTGATGAGCAGGGATCTAGCCAATGCAATTGTGGCTGTGCTTTTTAATCTACCATTCCACTTTTCAAGAATGATATTTGATGGAATGGTTAAGAACATGAATAAGAAAAACAAGAAAAAGTTTATGGTTTATCCAAGGTTCTTACAAATCATTTTTAACCATGAATTGGAGGGATTACCAACTGTTGGTACAACTCATGATCTGCAAGACCCTGACACTTTCAAAAGGATTGAAACACAAGCAAGTTCGAGCAGATTCAATCCAGATGAGGTGTATGAAGATTTACCTTGGTTATTTGTTGATAATATTCGAATTCCTCGTTTACATGAGTTATTATCAGAAGATGAAGTTGGTGAGGATGAAGGAGACAATGGAGGAGATGATTCTGATGGTGATGAAGATGATAATGAAGATGATGATGGTAATATGGAAAGGGGTGATGCAAACTTTGAGGTAATTGCACAACCTCATGGGGAGTATCAAATTATACCAGAACAACCAACCACACCATTTGGCACTCCACCACAAACACCACCCTACTCACCATCACCCATTGATTAAATCTATCATACTCCACCACAAACACCACCTTTTTCTCCACTACAACAAGACCAAACCATCCAATCACCACCCACACAAATTCCCATTCTAACCCAAACCCAAACCATAACCCATACTCCACCTCAAACTATAACTCAACCACCAACAAAAACCCAACACCAGCCTTTACCAGAACCATTTCCCATGTCACCACCCACTACACCACCCCATATTTCAAATCTTTATCAAAGAAATTTTGACTTGATCATTGAAGCAGTAAAGATGAGAAATGAGAATGAGGAACTGAGAAAAGAAAATGAGGAACTGAAAGCTCAGTTGGCCCAAGCACAATCCCGAATTCAAACCCTGGAGCAGGAGGTTGAGAAGACCTCAGCTGCCCCAAAAAAGGGGGAGAATATAAATGAGCCAACTCATGCTATTGTTAATACAGATGATGTTGAGATGGAGGATGCAAGTGGTAAAGATGCTGACGGGTTGACTTGTTTGTTGAATGCCTATGATGATGATGAGGATAGTGAAGAAAGGAGGATGAATGATGAAGATTATGAGGCTGACAAGTCTGAGGGAGATGAGCAGAACTATGATGCTGATAATGAAATTCTGAATGTGTTGAACAGAGATGAGGATGAGGGAAGAGGAGATAATGATACTGAGGTTGAAGATGAAATGATGAATATTGATGAAAATGTGGCTACTACGGATGTTGCCACTGATGTTTTGACTGATGAACCAACTGATGTGATTATTGATGATAATGCTGCTACTGAGGAGCTTACACTTACTGAACCTGAAATTGAACAACCTGAAAGCTCCAAGAGGGTAGAGTATGATGAAGAGATGGATGAGTTGGATAGGGATATTGATGACTTCCCACCAGAAACTGAAGAAGACTTGAAAAGAAGAATGGATAAGGGGAAATCAAAAGTCTATGAGGAAGAGCCTGTTAAGGCAGATCTTATTAAAGAAAGAATGATTGATGAAGAAGAGGAAGCCTCTGCTGCTGTCAGGAAAGAACTTGAAAATGTTGTGAGAGAAACAAGAGAAAGGGAAGTAATTGCCCAAATCTTGACTCCTGAAGAGCTGGCAGAGCAGGAAGCCCTAATTGATCAAGCCAATGTTACTAAAGTGATTGATGAAGAGGAGGCTGATGATCAAATTGTAATTGAAACATTGATAAATTTAAAAAGGGCTGAAGAAGTTGATAACTCTTTAGCCTTGGTAGTGAGTATGTTTGCACAATCCACAAGCCAATCTCAACAGGAACCTGAAAAGGAAACTGGAAAACCAACTAAAGAAACAATTGAGGAGATGATGGCTAAAGCATCAAAGATTCATGAGAATGTTGGCAGATTTGAAAAGTTTTACAAAAGAAAAAGAAAAGCTGGTGAACAAGCTAGAGGAAATGAATCTGTGAAGAAGGGGGGATGGGATGAAAAGAGCAACTATTATTTTGATACCCCTGAAGACCAAGAAGTCCAATTAGAGTAGTTCCTCTACAAACCTTAAAGCAAGATGAAGTGGTTGAAGGAGTCCCAAATGTTCCAGTTCCTGAAAATCCAACTCCTGATGAACCTAAAATTGATGCAGTTAATGAAACAACAGAGGAGGAGGATGAGTCTGATGAATCTGATGAATCCAATAATGATAATGATGATGACAATGAAAGAGCTCATGAAAATGTTGAAAGTGCTAATGTTGAGGCTCCTGAAGTGACGATGACTGAAGAACAAAGGAGAAACATTGAGCAAAGTCTGATGGATGCTAAGATGAAGAATCCTTTGGTTGTGAAATTAATGAGTCATGGGATAAGATTTGAAAGTTTAGCTGATCTGAATGAATATGAGTTGCAGAAAAGATTGGACAGAGAAAGACACATCATTAAGAAGAAGATGGAACAAAAGAACAAAGATGGCCAGAAATACAGAGATTATTTGAGAAAGCATGGGTATTCTGAGAAAGACTTAACTCACTCCAAGTTTGAAAAGCTAAGAGAAGCTTACAATAACACCAGAGAAGAAGTGAAAGAAAGATTTGTTAGAGAAGATGAGGCGGATGAAAAGCTTGAAGCTCTGAGAATGAAGTTTGGAGGAATGTGTGGGTATTTATTGGACAAAGGAATGAAACCTAATGTGGTTGAAAGTTTGGATAAAGCTACTGCTGAGTCAATTTATAACAATATGAAAAGAAAAGAAAAATTAAAAAGGGTTCAACTTGAGCCATCCAGTGTCCAAGAAAGGGGTGAACAAGATGAACCCCCTACAAAGAAAAGAAGAATAAGAACATTGAGGGAAAATTGAAAGATCAGTTTGAAAAGAAGGCAGATGATACCCCAATCCCAGAGGAAGTCAAACCTGAGCCAATAGATGAACCTATTGTTCCATGGGAAAATGAAGAAATGATTGAGATTTTGAGATGGGTAATAGTAAATTAGAAGGGGATGGATGTGAACACCTTTAATGCACTTGATAAAGATCAACTAAAAGAATTATTCTACATGCAAAAAGCTGAATGGGAAAAGGTGTTGCTGCAGGGTGTCAATCCTAGAAGTTTTATTGGAGGAAGATTCATACCTGCTGATCTGCTTCATGATGATGGTATTAAAGAAATGATTGCCAGATTGTTCAGTGAAGGGGGAGAGAATTTAACTGAGTTGATCAATCTATCTGCTGAGATGATAGTGACAATGTACAAGAAAAGGTTTAGAGTAGAGGGTCCTAGCAAACCCATGAAGTCTATCCCTACTAGGCCCTCTGCCTCAAGGCAACATATACCAACACAGCGAGGTGAGTCAAGTAGAGCCGGATCACAAAGAACAACAAGACCACAATCACATGTGGATCTTCCAAGAACTCTATACTATGACTCAGTCTCTCAGTCACTGAAAGTGATTATGGAAAGTAAACAATTGAGAGACATCATTTTGAGAGATGATTTTGCTGATTACACACAAGAGCAATTGGAGAAATGGCCACACTTGATCTATATGACTATCATGACACAAACAAGTTGGCTGGGAGGCAGCAAAATGAACTTTCAAAGTATTTGAGGGATGAAGCTGAAAAGGGATTCCCATTCTTGAAAAAAAAAGAAAAAGTGGAAGTTAACAAAGCATGATAGAAAAAGAAGAGCAACAAAATTGAAAAAGATAAGTAGTGCTGAATTGAATTATCAGTTGAAAATCAAAGACAAAAATCCACTATCAAATATGAACACATGTATAAGCCTTGAAAGAAGAATGACACGCCCAAACTACAGTATCCAGAAGAATGGCATCATTGCTGAAATTGAGTACAAGGAAACTGCTGGCTACTATATTCTTCGTAATTTAGATGGGATTATCTTGGGCATAATCAAAAGGGATGAAGACCTGACCTATCTGCATAATGAAGATCTTAGAGATATAAGGGATATGGACATTCCTGAGAGTCATACTCATTACCAGATCCTTTCTATCTTTAGACAAAGGGCAGGAACCGTGATAGTGAATCGAGACAAGCAGCCTATAATGCAAGAAGAATATGAAGATCTTTAGAATAGGCTTTGATTTGTAATGTCTATGGACAAATCTTTGAATATGTAAAATGTTGACTTTTTGAAAATGTAAAATTTGATTTTGATTTGATGTGTATTTTGACTAAGTGTATGTAACCATTAGATATGTTTTGGGACAACTAAGGTGTTCCAATCTAGGGGGAGATTGTTGAGTCAATGATTTGACGTAAGAGAAGTATAAGGAAGATTGGAATCTTCTTAGCCTCCTCAGAAATCGCTAAGTATGGCATCCGGGCTCACTTGGATTCCCGGGCAAGCTTTTACTTAGCCGGGCATGATATTTTTCCTATCGGGCAGAGTTATCTTCAAGAAATCTTCTTTAGTGAATATCCGAGCAGGGTTCACTATGTCAAGCAGGATTGTTCTTCATAGCCAAGCAAGGTTTACTTCAGAGTAAGCTCTTGGCTAACCAAGCTCTTGAAGCCAAGTGATTGGAAGATCGGGGAAGGTATTCATCAATAACAGTGGTCCAAGCAAGCTTGATGTGAGTAATAAAATATCTCAACATCGGGCAGGGTTCAGCTATAGAAGGTTACAGTGTTACCAAGCACACTTTGCTTTGCTAATAAGCTATTTCATAGCAAGGAGTTGAAAGGACCATTAGAAGAACAGGTCTGCTCGTTGGATCATATCGGGCAAAGTTGGATATGATCAAGAAGACTGAAGTCTGCTTGGTGAAAGTTAAAGTCTACCCGGAAACTGTTCCCGAACACACTTGAAGGTTACTAGGTCTACTCTAGGACAAAAGGCACCGAGCATACTCGGAAAAGACAAGTGATACAAAGTCTGCCCGGAAGACCTATTTTTACACTTAGTATAGTTTTGAATATGTAATTTGAATACGAGTTAATTATTTAGGGTTTCTAGAAGGAATGACAGCTGTCTGAAGATGGCAGGTCAATAAATAGAATATTTTAGGGCACGCCTCCTACGGATTTGCTTTTATACTTTTCAGAAAAGAACGAATATTTCTGATTTAAGTGTGACAGCTGTCCTAGGTTATCATTGAATATACATTCCGACAAGAAACCCTAATCGATTATCATTTGTATGAATCACTTTATATAAATGGAAATCTTTTGTGTTATTGTTCGTGTCTGTTACCTTTATTAACCTTTTAGCAACAAATCTTGTTTGTTTCTAATTCCGCCGTTTACAAACAAGAATCTTTCCTTATTTAGTAATCCGTCATTAACCTTCTTGTCGACACATTATGTGTGGGTTATGACATTGTTATGAGTATTGAGTGATTATTCGGGACCGACAATTTTTTAGGTTTTATAATTTTTTGAATTATTTTCTAAGGCTAAACCGAGATTTTTTTATTAACCTTTTTTTTTGGAATGGGGGATGCTAGATAAACATTTTGGGGTTTTTTTTTACATTTTTTATTTTTTCGGTTTGTAGCATCCCAAGTTTCGTCGGAATTTAAATCAATTGGGTCTAATTAGATGATAGAAGATAAATGTAATTATTTTAAGTATGAGGAGAATAAGTGTCATTAGATGAAAAGTTAAACATGAAACCCTACCCTCTTTCTATAAATGTAGCCACCATCTCATTCATAAACATCCTAGCCTCCAAACTTATTCTTTATCAAAATTCTCGTTTTTGAGAAAACCACCCAAAAAGACACGACGATTTTCGGAGATCTAACCGTCCGATCGGTATCAAATTTCAAATGATTGTTCATGGCATATAAATGAAAATTCTCACTAATCAGATCTCCGATCAGAGTTCAGAAGTCCAACAAAACCGTAAAAGCTAAAAATGAAATTTTCTGGCCATTGTTCAGCTTTTCCGACGAATGTAGAGGCAGTTTACGGCAACGGCGAGATGATAGGTTTGTAGATAGGGGCGAGACGGTTAGGTAGCCACTTGAATCACTCAATTTCGAGTTTGTTTGATATGGTTTTGGTTTATTCAAGTGATTTCGAACATAAACCTCAAATATACGTTTTTGTTAAAAATGTTTACTTTTCGTGTACGGATTTGCATGAAAATTGGTACGATAATATAACGGGCCACGATTGTTGATAAAGTAATGAACTTGCGAGTAAACGGGTTAGTTGGTTCGTTTTGGTTAAAACAAGTAGTGTTCGGTTTATGAAATGGACGGGTAAACAAAGTCGGTTTTGCATGAAACTTGGTAGGGTAGTAAATCGGGCCTTATTATCTAAGAAAAATGTTAACTTGAATGTAAACATGTTGTTTGAAATGAAACGGGAAAAAAAGGTAACGTTTGGACCGGGTTAATGCAAGGAAATGATGTGGTTATAGACCAAGACTTGTTTCTTTTGCAAGACGGGCAAAACGAGTCGAAAGGAAAGACTGGAAAGTGATAAGCATGGAAACCATAAATGAATCGAGCCCTTAAGAAACTTATATCGAATAGAAAAGTAATAGAATATAAAAGTAATCTAATAAAAAGGTAATCGACTAGAAACACTACTTGAAAAACGACTTTTAGCCACACATGTGGTCTGGGCGATTTGCCACACTTCTGCTTAAATGGGTGGCTAAAAGGTCTTTGACCTTCCGGACTAGTTTTGGCCACACATGTTTTTCTTCATGTGACCATTCTATACCGACTCAGGTGTTTTTCGCCATTGTTTGAAAAACAATTGTGACATAAGCTAGCCACATTATATAAATGTGTGGTGAAATGTGACATATAGTCATAGCTTGTTTGATCTTTGATACATGTGACCAAAAACACATGTATTAGCCACACTCTAAGGGAAAACGGTGACATTTAACTAGCCACATGTTTTAATAGTGTGCCCAAATGTGACGAACGGCTATTGTATTGATAAGAGATTTGTCTAAAAGGTAAAAATATAGCCAATTATAATACGTTGTGTTACCTAATGTCACATTTGTTAGCCTCATTTTTAATAATGTGGAGAAATATGACGAATAACCATGGTATTTATTAGCTAAGTGGCCAAAACCTTAAAACATATGGCCACTTATATGAGGTTGTGTGACCAAAAAGTAGTTTAGTTTTATTTTTCCTAAGTTTTTAATTGTCACAGATACATTTATTATGTGTGGCTGTAAGTGATAAATGGTTATAGTTTAATAATATTTAAGTGTATCCATACGTAATTAATAGCCACACTTTGATTTGACGGGTGGCTAGCTCATCATTGGCATTCCAGTTTCCTGTGCCGCCAATTTCAAATTGTCAGGGAGATGTACAGCTGGTTTCCATTGGTGTTTAAATACCACTCATAGTTTCCGATTTCCCCCATCTCCTCATAAAATCCAGCAAATCACAATCACAATCCGTAATCACAATCACAATCCGCATGCCCCCATCTACTACGACCCCACCTTCTTCACCATTGTTTTCCACTTTTCTTCCGGCGCCGTCCGGAAGAATAAAATGGTGAGATATGTGGACTATGTCCACACTCAAACCTTCACGTACCAACAACTTAACCGAATGGTTAGGTTTATTGGGTACACCACTGCTGACTATTTCAGCATGGTGATGGAAGCCCCGGGCACCGAGGTTTCCTGGATTGGGTTGGACGGAATAAAGGACTTCAAGGATGTTTCCCATTATGGGGCATTCCATACTGAGGTGAACCTTCACGTCAGAAGGCTTAAGGATTCCACCTACACCTCGGACGATATGTGGAAGAGGATATCCCCTCTCGGACTCCTAAAGAGAATCGGGTGGATGTAGCTCATGAAAAAGCTCGATCGAGCCAAGCTTAAACGAGCTCGAGCCCCCCGAGCTCGAGCCTAAAAGAAAGCTCGTTTAATAAACAAGCCCGAGCCCGAGCTTCAGTTATCGAGGTCGAGCCGGCTCGCGAGCCTAAACAAGCCTGTCATTTATATATATATATAAATACATATATATATAGTTTTATGTAAAAATATTAATAAATAACATATATTATTTTATATATAATTTTATTATGAAAAAAGTATACAAATATAATTATAAATATATATGTTACACATAATCGTCATGTTCACAGGTTTGTTATGAAACGGGTCAGCTGCAACCCTTGGTATTTTACTGCTGTTAAAGCTTTTAAACCTTGGGTACTCGAGATTGGCTCGTGAAAAAGCTTGATCTAGCCAAGCTTAAACGAGCCCGAGCTCGAGCCTAAAAGATATCTCGTTTAATAAACGAGCCAAAGCTTCAGTTATCGAGCTCGAGCCGACTCATGAGCCTAAACGAGCCTATCATTTATATTATATATATATATATATAATTTTATGGAAAAAAATTATTAAATAAAATATATTATTTTATATATAAATTTATTATGAAAATAAAATACAAAAATATAATTATAAATATATATGTTACACATAATCGTCATGTTCACATGTTTGTTATGAATCGGGTCAGCTGCAACCCTTGGTATAAGTTAAACGAGTTTAGCTCGAGCTCAGTTCGGCTCGTATGCACCCCTAAAATAGACCTGCACTTCTATTTGAACAAACCGGTTTGTATAAGTATTAATAGTGTTAAAAACAACTAATATTTCTTTACTTTGAATTAATGAGTACAAAGTAAAGACTGGTGATATCATGTATCACAACTAAATTTAAACATTATTGACATCTAACTAGGCGAACAAACTACTATATCAATACACACATTAGTTCTTATGTTCTAAAAATATAATGCTTGTTGACAACCCCGACATCGGTGTCCATCGCCATAATATGTCTTCTGGAACCCTCAGTTATTGTAAACCAGCAGTTCTTTGCAGGTGCTCTCTGATGATCAACGACCTCACCAGCAGTTCTGTAACAATAGACAGAACTGCTGATTTTGATCAGCAGTACAATGCAGGGTTCAATATCCATTACGAATAGTTGTAGGCTTTTCCCCGCGCCTCCAGTAATCATCTGGGGACTCATTACGAAGTAGTTGATTTGGTTGTACACGTGGCAATCTATTACCTTCATGAGGGAAAGTAACCATACTAAATTCCTCATCGACCTCGTCATACGAATATATATAATTCTGGGTGGAGTCATGAGGACAACATGCTTTTTCCTATCCAGCTGATCTTGAACATAAAACACATGGCGTGCTTGCGAGGCCAATATGAACGGATTGTCCTTGTGGCCAAATTTTTTTAGGTCGACCGACGTGTAACCAAGAATATCATGTTTTATATGTTTACGGTCAACCCATCGGCACATGAGGATCGGAATTATTTTAGTATGATAATCTAGGACCCATATCTCTTGCAAAACCCCAAAATAAAAGTTTTGTCCATAGGTGACCACGTCTTTTTTGATGTGCATGTCATCCGCCTGTACACCAACCCCGCTATTCTGGTAAACTTTACAATCATGATATTTTTTATGAAATGCAAAATCGTTGATGTCGTACGAGTCGTATTGTATATGTTGCGGTGTGCTCCGTGTGCAATCCACTTTACGGTTTCCGATATAGAACCTAGGGATACCGCTAGCTCTCTTTCAACCCGAATTTCATTACAAGGATTAGATTCACCTACATTGAAGAAACTTTAAAAAGATTATAAAAAATTATAGAAGACTTAATAAATTGATCTACCTTGTCGCGTAACCAGCCACCAAACTTTAAGGTATGCTCCTTCTCCAGCAATGCTTGTCAATTACCAGGCATTTGGTTATTCAAAGAGGATTTTGTTGTCTGCAAGTAGGAGTACAATATATTCTAAATTAATATATATATATATATATAATTTAAAGTATATATGTTAGTAATACTTACTCGATATACGGCGCTATTTCGGGCGTATTCTGCAGCACATAGAAATGTGCTCTCTTGAAGAGACCAGGAGAAACTTCAACTGATTTAGCGCTTGTGACAGGAATTGTCTCCCCATTATCATCATGCTTATCATGTGGAATACCAACAGTACTCTTGATGCTTTTTAGGATTCGCTGAGAAACTCGATTGTTTCTTCCTCAATGTTCTCCTCAGCAATGCACCCTTCTAGATAAGGTTTGTTTCGTACATGCCCTTTGATAACCTTCATACACATTTCAAAGGGATACATCCAACGAAAGCATGGTGGCCCACATAATTTTATCTCTCTGACAAGGTGCAAGGTTAAGTGAACCATGACATCAAAAAATGATGGAGAAAAGTACTTCTCCAGTAGGCACAATGTAACTATATGCTCTTCCTGCATCTTATCAAGATCTTCTACAATGATTTCTTTGCTACAAATTGACTTAAAAAAAACAAAGCCTGATTATAGCATTTCTCATTGGTTCTAGCATGATGGACCGTATTGAAAGGGACAGAAACTGTTGCAGAAGCATGTGATAATCATGTGATTTAAGGCCTTGTAGCTTCCTTTCTTTAATATTCACCAAACTAGAGAAGTTAGAACAATACCCTAGTGGAGCCTACAGTTTATACAATGATTCAAGAAACATGTCTTTTTCTTGTGCTGATAATGTGAAGCATGCTACAGGTAGTTCTATATTGTTGCCTTTTTCTTTCGGTTGCAACTCCTTTTTAATTCCTAAAACTCCAAATCCTTTCTAGCTACCAATCCGTCTTTGTCCTACCGGCAATGTTCAGCAACGTCCTGACAATACTCTCTGCCACATTCTTTTCAACATGCATCAAATCAATACAATGTTGGACAGGTAAATGCTTCCAATAGCTGAGGTGTTAGTACCATATGTTAAACTTATTCCAATATGGTTGTGGCGTTGTGTTTTCCCTTTTTCTCTTACTTCCAATTAGAGATTCTGATCCCTTTCCCCATTCATTCTTAATGTTTTTGAACTCGTTGTATATCTCTTGCCGCGGTTCTCATCTCTTCTTTTTCGTTGAACGTCTTTGTTTGTTTTCTGAAAGGGTTGGTATTTGATAGATACTTTCTATGAGTAGCATAACTCTGCCTCTTTGTGTGATAAAGTCGAACACACTGAGTGTCGCCCCGACACACTACACAACATCTGAATCCACTGTAAGGGCAACCAAATATTGTACCAAGAGTAGTGTAATCATTAATCGTCCATAACACAACTGCATGTAGTGTAAACATTTCTTGTTTATATGCATCATATGTTGGCTCCCGACCTCAAAATAAAGATGCTAGATTGTCTATTAAAGGCTGTATAAACAAATCAATATTGTTTCATGGCACTCCAGATATTAAGAAGGAAAGCATGATGAACTTTCTTTTCATACACATCCAAGGTGGAAGGTTGTAAATGACTACTAAAGAAGGCCACACACTGTGGTTTCTGTTTCCTCTATGTACGTCAACCCCATCAGTGCAAATCCCTAGACGAAGATAACTTGGATCGCTTCCGATGGTATCGGAGTACCTGTCATCTATGGCTTTCCATGCTGGTGAATTTGGTGGGTGGCGTAAAACACCGGGTTTATTTGTACTCGTGGCGTGCCATGTTAAATTCTCTGCTGTGGTATTTGATTGAAATAGGCGCTTGAATCGTGGAATAATGGGAAAGTACCACACTACCTTAGCGGGCGTGTTTATGTAAGTTTTGTTAGTATTCTCATCCACCTTCCACCTTGACTTATTACAAACTGGGCATGCTTCCAAATCCTTGTAATCCTTATAGTAAATAATGCATTCTTTGATACACACATGTATCTTTTCGTATCCTGAGCCCATAGCCTTCATCTTCCTTTTGCCCTCATACATATTATTTTCCATTTCGTTATCTGCAGGTAGCATCTTTTTCAACAATTTCAGAAGTTCATCATAGAACTTATGAGATACCCCGTGCTTGCTCTTCAAGTTGAGTAGTTGTACTATTGCAGAAAACTTGGTGAAGTCAGGACATCCTTTATACAGGGGCTTCTCAGCGTCAGCAAGTAGTTGTAGAAACTGTTGATGCTTCTTATCGCCTTTGAAATTGTCTTTTGTAGCATTTACCATTTCTACAATTTCACAGGCATCTGTTGGAATGCTGGTGTCAACAAACCCAATATTATTATTATCAGTCACATTAGTTGGATTATTGGTGTCAACAAACCCATTATTATTATTATCATTAGTTGGATGTTGGTGCAGGCAAACCTTGTATTATTAACATTAGTTGGAATGTTGGTGTCGGCTTCTACATGTTTTATCCAAGTAGTATAATTCTTATCAATTCCAAACCTGTACAAGTCATGTTCTACATCGTCTACACTAACAGATACGTGGTTCACACATCGAACACATGGACATGAAATAGAAATTGGTGGTGATGTTTCCTTGCAATTACGAACTGCATAATCAAGAAATGCCTTAACACCATCTTTATATGCTTTATTGCATATGTCGCCTACTGGCATCCAAGACTTATCCATCTTCCAACATAATATTAATGAAGCTTTTTGGTAGGATTGAGTAGCCGGCAACATATATTTTAGGGTTTGCTGAGATTGTGAGATTTTAAAAAATATTAAAAGAGGTTCAATTATGTTCTCATAACGGTTGAATAGCCGGTATAAGAAGTTTTATAATGTTCTCAGGGTGTAGCTAAAACGGTTGAGGCGCTTGTGATTAAATGTAAATTGCAATTATCGCAGGTTCGAAACTCAGGAACATATTTTTATTAAATTTTTATATTAACCTTTTGCAGCTACATCAAAGTGCTAAAAATATTAGAAGAGGTTCTATAATCTTCTCAGGGTGTAGCTCAAACGGTTGAGGCGCTTGCGATTTAACATGGATTGCAATTGTCGCGGGCACGAAACTCAATAACATATTTTTTATATTAACCTTTTTGCAGCTACATCAAAACTAATTAAAACTGATGGAAATATAGTTTGTTAACTTTTCTCTGATTACAAAAATAATTAAAAGCCCCAAAAACAACAAGCACTAGAAAAATACAGTTTCTAATCTTTTTACTCAGATTACAAAACTAATTAAATGCCCTAAAAACAACAAAAAGAAAATAAAATACAATTCCGTCACTTTTTTTTTCTAATTCAATCCATGAAGCTACACTCATTTCAAGTTGATCCTCTAATGAGTTATTTGCTCTTATCAAGATAGGAATTATGTCTGTACATCTTGTGCACACATCAAATCTTGTGGACGAACAACAATCAAACCATACAAATAAATCACATATTTTGCCCTAAATTAAAAAATATAGAGTTTAGGTTCAACAATCAACATAAAGATGGGATGAATTTCAACTTTATTTTCAATTTCACTAACCTGAGATGCATAATTGTAGAACCTTCGACCTGGATTTTTGGTGGTCCTTGATGTTCTTAGAATGACTTCTTGACCACAAAAACAATAAACCTGAGATCGATTGCTTTTGTTACTGGATGTTGAGATCGATTTCTTCTAAAAGTGGTTTTTTAAGTGTTTTATTTTAGTGTTTATGGGGGTGAAAAAGGAGTTTTTATTTTTACTAAACCATGGAAATATATATATATATATATATATATATATATATATATATATATATATATGTATATGTGTGTGTGTGTGTGGGTGGTGGGTTTAGGTGGTCATGATGGTGGTGGACGGTGGCGGAGGTGTGGTGGTTCGTGGTAGCGGATGTGTGGTGGTGGGTGATGGTGGTGGCGAGCAGTAGGTGGTGGGTGGTTGTAGTGGAGGTGTTTTGGGTGGTGGTGGCAGGGGTGGGTAGTGGGTGACGGTGGTGGTAGGTGGTGGTGACGGAGGTGTGGTGGCAGAGGCGGTTGTGGTGGTGGTGGTGGGTGGTGTTAATGCTTATTTTGGTGGTGGTGATGGGTTTAGTCGGTCATGATGGTGGTGTGTGGTGGTGGTGGGTGGTTGTGGTGTGTGGTAGTGATTGGTGTTGGAGGTTGTTGTGGTTGGTGCTGGAGGCGGTGGTGGTTGGTGCCAGTGGTTGTGACAAATATGGGCGGTGGTTGGTGTGTAGTATGATTGAGGACATGTAACCCATCAGATGATGACGGTGCTATCCCGTATGATGACCATGATGATTGGCCCAATTATGAGGACGACGGTGCTAATATAATGATACCCACATGAATATATGGATATGATAACCCGTATGATCGACGACGACCATGATAACTTAGACGATGATCATACTGATGGTAGCCCGTACGACTGATGATGTCGTTATTGGGCGTTTTGTTTATGAGGTTACCCATACGATGCTGACTACATCCCGTACATGGCAACAGGCCATATATATGTTGGTGTTGATGATGCTGATGACGATGATGTTGACACTGATAAAGAGATATATGTTACCCGTATGATCGACGCCGACTACGATAGCCTATACAATGACCATGCTGATTACCCGCATAACTGATGATGATGCCGTTTTATGACGATAGTGATCGATGAATATGATGATGATAACCACTATAACAGATGATAATAATGAAGACTTTATGATGTTGATCATCAGCATAATACATATGGTGATGATGATAACCTAGAAGATGATGATGACGACGACGATGATGATGATTCTGATAATTAAGATGATGATGATGATGATTATAGCCCGTATATATCGAGATGACGATACGATAATGCCTTAGCCGTGTAGTATATACCATATATAAAACATGTCACCCATAGGTCACATCCAATAAACTGACAAATAGTGTGATCTTGACATCTATAAACCTAGCTTACAGGTCTTTTGATCCATGGGTGCTAGAGGACATTTTAACCCATGGTCGTGTGTTATAAGTTAACGTTTTTATGTAACTTTGTGTATAATATTATATATACGTTAAATTTAGGTATTGTTTTTTCTATGGTTAACAACGTGGTTCATGTTATATTTTTATTTTTTTCTAGTTAAGGTTTACTATAAAGTTTTTATAACAAGTCCATTGGTTATATTGTGTTTTTATAACTTATTGAGGATAAAAGGGGAGATAAAAGCTCCAAATTACTTCAATTAGCTCCAAATTAGTTCAAATTAGTCCAAATTATTTTAAAACTCCAAAAACTTTGGCGGTATAATTAATTTTCGGATTAACAAATTACACTCCAAATTATTAAATACTTTTCCACTCCACAAATCAATTCTAGCACTCAAATCCATACAGAAGAAACAATCGAAGATGTAGCTTATTGATGAAACAATCGGTGAAGAACATGATTTTTACTCCGATGAGGACGCTCAATCAGACGACACTGGAGGATACTCCACCGAGGAATCCAACAACGACGACGCTCAAGGAGACGACGATATAGCGACGGAGGTTATCGAACCCATCAACAATTTGGAGGCTATCGAACCCATCAACAGTTCAGCTACTACGTAAAAACCTACAAGGGGGTTGACGAGGTTAGTTAAGCTACGTATCAATTATGCAAACTCTGGTGGTGTCAAACTGGTAGTGGAGTTTGATAATCTGGGTAGGTTCACTGGCTAAACCAGATCAAAGTTTCCAAGATGTTTAGGGGATGTTGCAAGGGAAATGGCTGGCTTGAGACATTTAAGTTGGAGGAAGGTCACAAAAGAGCTTAGAGATAAGATGTGGGAACAAATAACGGTTATTATTTAATTTTATTTGTGTATTCTATGTTGCTTGATGATTCATTTATGTGCATTTTATGTTGTAAAAGGATTTTTAACTTCTAAAAATCATTTATGTTTGGTAAAAGTGGTTTTCCAAACATCAATCTATGCAGAAATATATTGAGAGGTAATTTATGTTTAATGTATTATATTATGCAGAAATATTTTGAGATTGAGGCGTGTCAAAGGCCTTCTGTGATGAATCGGCTCGGACACCTTCTTTGGAATTTCCGAATAAAAATGTATGCCAAATACATTATGCCGAACATCGGTAAACCTTTGAAGCTGAAGGCGATACCCAAGGGACACAGGACGATGATCAAGCAAGAAGAATGGGATCGCTTCGTTGAGTACACACAATCAGAGCAGTTCCATGTATAAATCTTTTACTCTAGCTGCAAACTTAGATTGATCGGCTATATAAGGTTTATGGTTTTTTAAACTTTAATGAAACGATTATAATGTGTGGTTGAAGAAACACTCGGCTTCAACATAGGGTGCTCGAGCAAAGAATGCTTTTGATCATCACATTGGACTAGGGGGTTATTCCTACCTTCGAGATAAACTGATAATCACCTCACTCTCTAGTTTAATGATTTGTTGGCTATGTGTCTAATGCTTTCTCTTGAATATTTTAAAAGGTCAAAAACAAGGAACTTGCACCGGATGATACGCACGGTCGTGCATTAATTTGGATGAAAGCAAGGGAGGACAAAAATGGTGCATACAAGAATGCTGTTGTCGAAGACGTGGCAACCAAATTAGTATGTTTTAGTATTAAAATTTTTAAATCATGTTAAAGTTAGTTCATTGCCACACACACACACCCTTTTAGTGGCGTCAAACAAACTTGAGTCTGTCTAACTTGTCTCAACACTTAATGTGGATACAATTACTGGTTAGGATGGTCAACAGCAGTACGACCAAACCAACATTTGTTTCTTTACTTACAGTAGTTTATCAACTACTAGGGATATTGGACAGGATATTTTTTACTGGGTGTGATTGATTTATTTAGTTAAACAAGTACTAGTATCTTTTCACTAACATGAAAGGAATGCACATAAAGGCTGTTTTTTAAGAACTGCAGTTCATGAAATCTGACATTTTATGCTTGTAAGGAATTTGCAGTTTGACATTTGTTTTCTTTCAGGTTCAGCATGAACAACAGATCGCCTCGGGAGCCCTGACACTTGAACTGTGCACAGGTGTTGTCACCTTAGTACTTGGCAAAGAGAAAGGTGGGGTTTTAAAAGGGATTGGAAACGGATTGACAGCATGTAAATATTGGGATGTGAGTCGTGCAAAAGTCTCATTTAAGGAACAGATTGCCCAACTTGAGTATGAGGCGGCGAAGACAGATGAAGTGGTGAAAAGGTTGACGGCTCTACTTGAATCCACAAATGCTATGCTAGCAAGCCGTGATAAGGAACAGTTAGCATTTGAGGCCAGGTTTAGACATCTCGAAGGAATGTTGTCGCCAAGTCAAGTAAGTGACGTATGTTACATATAAACATCTTAATTAATGTTTTTAAGGCACTGTTTGTTGCCACAATTCGTAGGTAAATGTTGTTCCCATTCAGGTTGGTTCTAACCAAAGTACTAGTGCTGTGCGGCAAAATAAAATGCCAGCACTAGTAAGTATTTGACACTTTTTCTTTGTTTATTACAACTTTCCAAGTGATTTTTCATTTTCCATAACCTAATAAATTGATTTGCAGGCCAATTCTGTGGGAAACATCCTTACCTCAGGGGAGGCTGTGCAACAAGAATCCGCTCCTCAAATAAGAATTTGACAATTTGATTCATTTTTTTTAATAATTAACTTTCCATGTGCGTGTGTTGATTTTCCGTAAGTTAATTGTAGGCCAAGTATGTGGATAAAATAGTTGTCCAAACAGTACTCACTCCCCAGAGCGCGACATAAGTAAGTATTTGACAATTTCGGTACTTTTTATAATTCATTTCCAATGTGAGTGCGCTCATTTTCTATTACTGAATTGCAGGAAAAGTCCGTGGAAAAAAATGTTGACCAATTGGTAGTCGATCCCCAGATCGTGACATTAGTAAGTATTTGGCAATTTCAGTTTTTATATATTATAACCTAATAAGTGTAACAATTCCAATTTCTTTTATATTACCAATGCAGCCTGTAGAGAACAATGTTGACCAAACATCAACACAACTACACCACACTCCGGATAGTAACGACTCAAAAAAAACCAATAGTACTTCACAATTTCATATTTTTTGTTCCGAGTTTTCCATTTAATTGTTGATTGATTTCTGTCCATAAGCTGATTTATTGAATGGTTTTTAGGTAAAACGGAGAAGCCGTAAAAGAAAAGGTGATGTATCTACGGATGAAGCTTCCTCAACTCCTGAAATAAAGTTACGTACTGCTCGAAACATTGTTAATTTCCCACCATCCATGGGTATGTACTTATATATTGAATTCAACTCAGCCATCTTAATTTCCCATGCTTGTTTATAGGTGTATGAGTGTGGTTTGTGTCTGAATGACAAGCATAACAAGGTGGCATATGGTAGAATTCATTAGTCACCGGTTCCACAACAGTTGCATGAAAAAGCAATCCCGGAGGGTTGCTATAAAGTTAGTATTGATGAAGCCATAGATGAACATGCAATTATTCCGTGTGAGTCAGGTGAAATTATGACTGTTGGTGACGTAGTTGGTACTTTTGTTGCTTGGCCAGAATACCTAATCTATGTGACCAAGAGGTTTGTTCCCTTTTATTTCTATTCAAGTACAAATAGTCAAATATCGCAAGAGAGCATATCTTTTGTGACACGGAGGTTTGTTCATATATTTTGTTCTATTCAATTACAAAATATGACATTAATTATACATATTTTTTTTCATATTCTGTTGTTCCAGCTACCACCACTCACATCCTCAAAAAAACCAGACAGAGCTGACAAGAAGTCAAAGGTAAAGGACACAACGATAGACAGAGTGAACAAACAGAAGATAAGGAGCAGTGCAAAGAAAACCGACGCTATAGCTAGTATATAGATAGTCGTTATTTTATAAATATAGATTTGCTTATATAGATTTGCTTAAGTGAATACTATTGTTAATATAATTTGTTTGTTATTTTGTTTTGTCATGCTTGTCTACATCTGTTTTATATTATTGCACAAAAAATAAAAATAATTATATATTGCCTAATTACACAGTATTGGTCACATTGGATCACATTAAATAGGTGTGGCCAAAAGTAGACAATAGCCACACTTCAAATTACAAAAATTCAAGTCTATAAATGACCATTAGCCACAACACAAACATTGTTGTGTGACGGTATGATAGAAAAGTTGATGGAGATAACAAATTATGTGTGGCTAAAAGTGTGTCATAGCCACACCGAAAACACAAAAATTCGTGTGGCTATAAATAACCATTACCCACACCATGCTTGCTTTGTTTTTTGTGTGTGTGTGACGTAATCATATAAAACGTCATATAAAAAAATTACTAAGTGTGACCAAATGGCCCAAAATAACCAGACTCTACATATTTTCGTGTGTCCATCACTAGTTATTGGCCACACTTTCATCACTTGGTTTTTGTTTGTGTGGCGAAACGAGATGAAACGTCATTGGAAAAATCACTATGTGTGACCAAAAGTATGATAATAGCCACACTTTATATTACAAAAGCATTATGTGTGACAGACGATAAGATAATGGCCACACCACAAACTACAAAAGACTGTTTGAGTGGCAATTTCATATTTTTAGCCATATTGACAATAACCTCTAGTGTCTATAATGATATGATTAGCCACACAATACATCACTATGTGTGATGAAAAGTTTGACAATAGCCACACTTTAAATTACGAAAAGCATTATGTGTGACAAACAGTAAGACAATAGACACAATATAATCTACAAAGGATTGTTTGACTGGCAAGTAAGCATTTTTAGCCACAATTAATGTAAGATCCAGTTTCTATATGCTATAATTAGCCACACTATTATTAAATTCAAGTGGCCATTGCTTTTCTATAGCCACACAATATAGGTCACAATTCTCGGTTACCACAACCCTATTGGCCACATTATAAAATTCATGTGGCTGAAACATGAATTCATGTGGCTTTATACATGCTATGATCACACCTAGTAAATAGTCATGTGGGCATTTTCTACCGTTTCACCACACTTATTGGAGAGGCTTCTTGATGGCTGGCAACTAATGCTGGTACACTTTAGCCACACTTATAACAACATAAGGCCACTAAAACTTGTGTGACCATATGATACCTATGATGTCGCGAACTTTGACCACACATGACCTGAACCAGATGTTTGTGGCTAAAGGCCTACGACCACACTTTTTTCGTGTTACCGAAGGTTATTTTTCACGTAGTGAAAAGTATTCTAATCGAATAGAAAAGTAATCAAATTGAATGAACAAAGAAATCGAATTGAATGGTCATTCGATTAGAATATGTCATTCGCTTAGAATGCCATTCGATTAGAATCTGTCATTCGATTGGAATGCCAGTCGATTAGAACTATCATTCGATTAGAACAATCATTCGATTAGAATTGTCATATAATTAGAATGGTTGTTCGATTAGAATGGTCATTCGATTAGAACTGTCATTCGATTAGAATGATCATTCGATTAGGACTACCATTCGATTAGAATTGTGACTCGATTAGAATGATGATTCTATTAGATGATATAGTTAGAGGTAGTTAATTGATACTTATAATTATTTCACAGTTAGCCATGCACAGCTAATGAAGGGTATTACAGTTAACTTTGAGAAGCACAAGACACATGTGAGTTTCTAGCCCATTTTCTCTGTTATGTTTTTTGGGAATGTGTTCATCCTCCAATGTGTTAGTTTATACACTTACCTTAAGTGGTTAGTGTATGCTATATGAAAATCTTATGAAAGATATACGAATGATATTGAAATGATGAACGGATGTAGAAAAGGTTAGGAGTATATATGTACATGTTTATGAATATATATATATATATATAATGTATGTATGGAAAAGAATGTATGGTTGTATGGAAAGAAGGGAACCAGACCCTAATAATATCTTAGGTATGCGATAGTATGGTACGAATGAAGGGCACCAGAACCTAATAATAACCGACAAGGAAGGGCACCGAACTCTAATAACATCCGAGGATGAAGGGCACCAGACCCTAATAATATCCTACGATGAAGGGCACCAGACCCTAATAATATCTGAGGATGAAGGGCAGCTGACCCAATAATATTCGAGGTATGTAAGGGGAAATGCTCTTTAAAACGTATAGATAGTTACATATGAATGAAAGTATGAAAGAATGTAAGTATGAAAATATGAAAGAATGCAAGTACGAAAATATAGAAGTATGAATGTGTGTATGTGTGAATGTATGTATATATATAAATATATAATATAAACAAAACCATAAAAATATTATGTGTCGCGATGTGGTCGCTCTCACTTTCTTTGGAGTCTCTAGATTTGCTTGATTTTTAAATGTAGGGTTCTCATTCATTTGACCCGAATTCACGGGTATGGGTCTCATCAAACCCAGATATTTATTAAACGGGTTATAACATCTCATTAAATTTAAATCTAATCTCACCAAATATTTGATATAATAATCTTATAAAGTAAGGATATACTAAAAATTCATATCTTGTTTATTAAAAAAAATATATTATTTATAATTAAAAAACCAATTTTATATTAAAAAAAAATAAACGGTCTTGGGTCTCATCAAACCCATATAGCTTTTAAACCGGGTTATAACATCCTATTTATTTGTAGAGAAAATTACTGTTTTTGTCCCTATGGTCTGAAGATGGAGTCACATTGAGTCCCCGAAAAATATTTGAACTAGTTGAATCCCCGTGGTTCCAAAAGTGAACTGGAGGAGTCCCTCTGTCATCTTTCTATTATTAACACCGTTAAAATGATGGGCAAATGTGTCTTTTCACCTAATAATATAAAATCCCACCATGGTAACACCCAACCTGAAATTTTCTTAATTCGATGAAGAGATTTGGGAGAGGGTGGACCAATACTTTCACGGTCATCTTTTTGTACTTTCACGCCACCGGAATTAACACCGTTGCCTTCTTGCACCACAATCACCTTCACCACCACCACGATTCCACCCAACCTGCAACAAAAATTTGATTCCAATCAACGCGGCTGTAATACGCCGTTAAATCTCAACACCAACCGCCGCCACCGCAAATAATACCTTCGAAGATTCCAATTCAACCGTTCTTATATATACACTAAACAAGCTTGAATCATACCTTCGATGTTGTTGTACTCGAGCAGTGGCACATTACCACGTCCACGTCCGGAAACCGGGCAATCGAGATTTGAGGGATTGGAAGCCATGAATGAGATGAGTTTTATTGGAAAACATGAATTGGATATGGGTTTGGCCGGATTTGAAGAGAATGTGAGAATTAGGATTTTGTGAAGGCGATTAAGTTATTAAGGTTTTATACTTTTTGTATTATGTTTAAATTTTGTATTTATAAACATGAACCCAGTTCAAAGGTATTAAGGTTTGCGAAGAGTGTGAGAATTAGATTAGGATTTCTTGAATTAGGATTTTATTATATATTATTGGGTGAAAATACCTATTTGCCCATCATTTTAACGGTGTTAATAATAGAAAGATGACAGAGGGACTCATCCAGTTCACTTTTAGAACCACAGGGATTCAACCAGTTCAAATTTGTTTCGGGGACTCAATGTGACTCCATCCTCAGACCACAGGGACGAAAACAATAATTTTCTCTTAATTATAAAAAAATTTATCATCAAACCATAAGTATATGATTAACTTTCATACAATAAACAAATAAAAATTCAAAAAATAAATAAATACTAGAAACAAATAATGTAAAACAACCCAGTAATACGGGGGATAAAAACTAGTATATATATATATATATATATGAATGTAATGTGTGTTGTCTGATTAACTAGAGCACACTAAGCGTAGCTGACTTTAAGTATGCACGCAGGCAAATAGGATGATGGAGCTGGCTTTAGCAGGACACATGGTATGGACTTAGCTGACTGACATCTAGTGAAGAAAATTTATTATGTTTTATGATAAGATAATTTGAAAGTTTAAAGGCAAGATTTTAATATTATGTAATGAATGTTTGATGTTTATATTCCACGAAAAGTTTTAATTCACTCTGATATTTAGAACTGTGTTTATGAGTAATTACAAAACAAAATAGGGCACCGGGACCGGGGCCTTACAAGTTGGTATCAGAGCATGAGTTCGAGAGAAATAAGCATCCTATATGCTTAGACTCGAACAGAGAATGGGACATAAGTAAGAAAAGAAAGAAGATGTCAGTTCAAGAAATCCATGTGTCACTGTAGCAATCCGTGTAAAGGTAAAATACATTAATAATTTTATGTATGATGTAGAAATATGTAAGAAAGTTATCTTAATTGCTAAAGAAAGAATGTTTATATGCTAGCTTAATTGCTAGGGTAAAAAATGTGTGTATGCTAGCTTAATTTCTATGGATAAGAATATAAGTATATGTATGTTTACATGATTGTCTGAAAGTAGAAACTAGCACAAGTGAAATCATAAATGGAAGTATGTAGGACCTGATGAGTAATGTAAAGAGTTAATTACACTTGGCCAATGTAATTAACTACTTACCTTACGAATCATGTGCTAAATAATTCCTAGAGTGATAATGTTTGTGTTTCCTTAGAGATAAGATAGGATGACTGAGAAAACTGATCGAGCACGAGGAGGTCATACTGGACGTTGTGGTAAGACACGTGCCA
The DNA here is from genome assembly GCF_021521415.1 of Bidens hawaiensis. NCBI lineage: Eukaryota > Viridiplantae > Streptophyta > Magnoliopsida > Asterales > Asteraceae > Bidens > Bidens hawaiensis. The sequence continues at coordinate 6,321 of NW_027497814.1, read as the reverse complement.
TCCAAACACCCTTTTGAAGAATGCGCGGCAGAGCGATATACGAAAGCAGCAGGACTCCAACTGTATAAAGTAATGAAGAAGGGTCACACTTGGAGCTTATAGTCAAATACACTAGGGAAGTTGCTCAATTGTCACTAAAGCATCAAAGGTAGCCCAAACTGGGAAATCCAAGTGGAAGCAACATGAAAGAAACAGAGATAATTCAGTTGGAATTATTTAAAATGTGTAGTATGCCTGCAATAGTTAGCTCCATAAGCGAACTTATGGGATTGTGAGCGACGAAGAAAATGTTGAGAAAGTAGAGATGAATGAGAAGTAGCAATGACTGCCAAGGTATTCTAATTGAAAAAAAGGAACGACGGGATGATGATACATAGTGTAGTGAATATGAAAGGCATACGCTATGAAGAAAGTAGTTGTGTGTCTGAGACTTCTATGGTAAAGACCACTAGCAATACTTTGTTAAAAATCTTGAGAATGGTTAAGAATTGCATGATAGAGCTACATGGACATGAGTTCCCTGTTACTCTTTATGTTATGACCTTAAGAGAGTTCGATGTCATTTGGGAGTGGATTTGTTGTTTTAGATTGACGCTCATATAGCATGTAAGTGTAAGTTTATAAGATTGAAGTCTTTAGAGGGCGGTTCAGTGATGGTTTAGGGTGTTAAGGAAAGTTCAGGGCTTATCATCATTTCGATGATAAAATCCGAAGGTTTGTTAAAGAGAGGGTGTAGTGCCTACCTGGCGTATGTTGTCAAGCTACGGCCAAGACGAAAGAAGTGAAAGATGTTCTTGTAGTGTGTGATTATCCAGAAGTGTTCCCAGAGAACCTTCAGGGGTTGCCACCGGAACGAGAGATAGGTAGAGTTAATGCCATGAGCAAAACCCGTCGTGCAAGCACCTTACCGCATGGCGTCGTCCGAGATGAAAGTGTTAATGTCCCAACTGCAAGAACTCCTCAATGAAGGTGTTTTAATGACGAGTGTTTCCCTGCGGGGTGTACCGTTGATGTTCATGAATAAAAAAGACGGAAGTATGAGAATGTGTATAGATTACCGCGAGTTGAATGAGCTTACGGTGAAGAATAGATATCTGTTTCCATGGATTGATGATTTGTTCGATCAATTGCAAGGTGCTAGTTGGTTCTCGTGAATAGATCTCAGAGCAAGCTATCATCAGTTGAAAGTGAAGTAGGTAGACATCCCTAAGAGAACATTTCAGGCGCGATATGAATACTACAAGTTTCTCTTGTTATTTTTTGGATAGATGAATGCTAAAGCAACATTTATGGTTATGATTAGTAGGGCATGCCATCCGGTATTAGGACAAATATGTCATTGCATTTATTGACGATAGTTTTGATTTATTCAACGGATAAGTCCAACCACGCTGAACACTTGAGAGAAGTGTTTGAAACACTGAAGAACAAGTAACTGTATGCTAGGTTTTCAAGGAGTACCATTGATACAGGTCATAAGAGTTTGGATATCTCTTCAAGGAGAAAGAACGGAATATGAGACAAGAAGATGGTTAAGTTTGATAAAGGATTATGATTGTGAAATCAAGTATTACCCTGGTGAGGCTAATGTGGTCGCTGACGGTCGTGAATGTGAAGAAGTTAACACGATAATTAGGTCTTATAAACTAGTTAGCACTTCGGATTTCATGAGCGATATCCGTGAGGCACGGTTAAAAGTTATAAAGGATGAGAGCAAGATGAAAAAGAAATAAATTTTTCTATTTACACCGAGATTTGGAAGATAATACTTATGATGTGAAAATCAGATTTTGTTGCCTGAGGATTCATCGTCATTGAGATCTTCGAGGCCAAATCCTAGATAAAGCTCACAAGTCTAGATACTCGGTTTACATCGAGGCTTCCAAAGGAAAGATGTTGGTAGCAATCAAGGCAAATACTAATGAAAGTGAAACTCTTAAGTAGAAGTCAAGTGAAGATGAGTTTAGGGAATGTGACAGTTGTGGAAGGACATGATACTTTGCCTACGCAGACAAGAACAACCGCAAGAGTTACGAAGGTGAAACCGACAGTAACGCACCAAGAGGATGCAGGAAACCGAGGACAAAAGCTGGAAAGACATGCAAGGAAGGTGTAGAGATGGCTTAGACTTATGTTATCGGAAATAAGTCTTAACATGAATGATTAGTGTGTAATTGATAATCATGTGATCATGGACGGGAAGTCCTCTAGAAAGATAAAGATAGAATGATATTATAAATGTCCATATGAAGGTCGAGACATGCCCGAAAGGAAGTTGGTTAAGATAAATAGTTATGATATATCAGGCAGCCTGATATGCAACAGCAGACAATAATGGATTCATAGGACAAGGTGAGACTTTATTTGTCAAGAAAAAGGAAGATGTATCCTCATGGAATTCTAGATCAAGCTACCTTAGATAACTATAACTCATGAACCCTACGTGTTGATGCAGAACTGAGAATGAAAGAATGTTTAAATGATGACTTAAGGAGTTCTCTGACAAGTTATGCAATGGATGTACTCAAGAATTGCAAAAAGTGTTCTAGTGTAAGGAATAGACAAAGGGGTTTCAAGAAATAGTTCTTAAGGAGAAACTAGAAAGGTTCCTTATGTTTTGAACATAATGCAAATCAGTATATTTGCCAAAAGTTGTAATTGGATAAAAGGGGTCATTAGTGTTAAGTGTTATGATTGTAAGTGCAATGTTTCTATTTGAAGGACAAGAAAGAAGAGCATGCTTGAGGAAATGATGAGGACTTGAAAAGTCTAGATAAGGAAGCGTATCATCGAGGACTTCATGGATAAGCTACCATGGTCAGTTAAAACTAATGAACATCACTCGATGATTGTGAGACAAAAGGATAAACCGGTAAGTTAGGAAGATAAGTCGGTTCAAGAAAGGATGTGAATACATATAGTATTCCATTTACAAGGACTAAGCAGGTTTCGAGGATGAAACCTCTTATAAGGTGGGTAGACTTATAACATCCCCATTTTCGTGGGTATTTAAATGAATTGGGTTTAATTAAATTATAGAAGATAAATGTAAGTATCTGAAGTATGAGGGGAATAAGTGTCTTTAGATGAAAAGTTAAACATGAAACCCTACCCTCTTCCTATAAATGTAGTCACCATTTCATTCATAACCATCCTAGCCTCCAAACTCCTTCTTTATCAAAATTCTCATTTTTGAGAAAACCACCCACAAAGACACGACGATTTCCAGAGATCTAACCGTCGGATCGGTCTCAAATTTTAACTGAGTCTTCATGACACATAAATGAAGATTATCACTGATCAGATCTTCGATTAGATGTTGGGAAGTCTAGTTTTTTAACAGCAAAACTGTAACAGCTAAAAATGGAATTTTCGGGCCACTGTTAAGTTTTTCCGGCGACTGTGGTGGCAGTTTCCGACAACGGCGAGTTTATGGGTTTGTTGATCGGGTCGAGACGGTTCATTTGATATGCTTTTGGTCAATTTGAGTGATTTCGAACATAAGCCTCAAAGGTACGTTTTTGTTAAAAAGGTTTACTTTTCGTGTACGGATTTGCATGAAAATCGGTAGGATGATAGAACGGGCCACGATTATTGATAAAGTAATGAACTTGCGAGTAAACGGGTTAGTTGGTTCGTTTTGGGTAAAACGATTATGCTGGACTCGGTCAGCCCAAAACACATATTACAATTGATGTGGCTAGTGCGTTATGATCCAATCGGGTCATACCCAATAACAATCTAGGCAGACACCATGATATTTATTTGAGATATGATCTAACAAATAAATATTAACACTTAGAATATTTGGGGATTGGGTTTCTAAATATTTTCACTTGTGAAACAAATAAATTATATGGATAATTTATATTATGAGAGAAGATACTTTGCGTGTTACTTGTAATGTTATTTAAGTTGGTTAAATAACAATATGCAAGGCTTATTATACTTTGCATGTTACTTGTACAATGTTATTTAAGTTGGTTAAATAACAACATGCAAAGCTTATTGGATTTTGCATGTTATGTTATAATATAACATTAGTAATAATATAAAACAAGTTAAAGTTTGAAATTTGGGTGGGGAGGCAAAGTGGCCACCCCTCCCCCCCCTCTCCTCACTTAATTGTTTTATTTATTCCAAGGCATGCATAATTTTTTTGGTTGGATTGTATGGTGCATTGGTTGCACCAATATGTTGGGTCTTATATTTTAGACCGACACATCTAATTAATACGTGGGTGAAAAATATATTGTTTGGTTTCAACCAAGGGTGGATGGCTTGTAGACCAAGTCATGCTAGACTAGTATAAATAGATGTTTTTATTCATTTGTCTAGTAATTGAGTGTATTGTGTATTAATTGAGATCTAGGGTTTTTTTCCCTATGAGAGAGTCTCCTCCCTGGGATGAGCTCTCCCGGGGTGGATGATATTTCTTGTGCATGTATGAATGTATGTATGAGTGGTTCATCTTTATGAGAATCATTCGACTAATGATATCATACTACCATTTCTATCTTGTTTGTGTTTTAATTTCATATATGTTTTCATCCTACTTTATTGATTATTGTTAATCGAATTAGGCTCCCTCCCAATACATCTCATCCGTCCAAATATCATTCAAGAGTGAATACGAGAGAGATTCGATCCTAACCCAGATCTGAGCTCCTTCGTTGAATATTCACGCTTCCGCATCGGGGCTCGGGTTTTGTCAATTGGTATAAGAGCGGGTTACCGAATCGTTCAGACTAACCATTGAATTTGATTCAATTCGCTCTTGAATCGGCCATGGACTTCATGATCAAGCTACCTTGGACAGCTATAACTCATGAACCTTACATGTTGATGCAGAACTGAGAATGAAAGAAGGTATAAACGGTGACTTAAGGAGTCATCCGACAAGTTATGCAATGGATGCGCTCAAGAATTGCAAGAAGTGTTCTCCCTCGGAGAATAGACAAAGGGATTTTAAGAAGTAACCCTTAAGGAGAAACTCGAAAGGTTTCCTTTTTTGGAATTAATACATTTTGAACGTATTGCAAAGCAGTATATATGCTACAGGTTGTAATTGGACGGAATGGTCATTCAGTGCTAATTTAAAGGATAAGGAAGGAGACCATACTTGTGGAAGTGATATGCACTAGCAAAGTCTGAATAAGGAAACGTATCATCAAGGACTTCATGAACAAGCTACCTAGAAAGCTAAAACTAATTAACATCACTCGATGAATATGAGACACAGGATAAACCAGTAAGTTAGGAAGCTAAGCCGATTCAAGAAAGAATGTGAATACACGAAGTATTCCTTTTACAAGGACTAAGTAGGTTTTGAGGACGAAACCTCTTATAAGAAGGGTAGACTTGTAACATCCTGAAATTTCTAAGAATAAATAATTAATACATTATTTATTTAAGATGGAAAAGTTTACCTAAGTTAGTAGAGAAATAAAATAATAAAGATGGAAGGATAAGTAGGCTAATTAGATGGAACTAATTATGGACCAAAAAGGAAAGATGAGCCTAAGTTACATGGGCTTAAGGGAGTATAAATACCCCTTAAAATCCTAATCCTTTCCATTTTCATACATCTCCACACCATAGCCTACACCATCAAAACACACATTTAACACAATTCCCATTTTTTAGAAAAACACCCACAAAGACACAAAGATTCCCGGAGATCTAGCCGTCGGATCGGTCTCAAATTTTAACCAAGTATTCATGACATATAAATGAATTTTTCCACTGAAAAGATCTTCAATCAGATGTCGGGAAGTCCGGTTTTTATCAGTAAAACCACAGCAGCTCAAAAGTGAAGATTCCGGTGACTGTTCAGCTATTCCGGCGACTGTAGCTGCGGTTTCCGGCGAAGGTGAGTTGACTGGTTTGTAGATCGGGACGAGACGGTTCCGTGGCCTCTTGAATCACTCAAATCGGAGTTCGTTTGATATGGTTTTGAGCATCTCGAGTGATTTCATACAAAAACCTCAAAGGTAGGTTTTTGTTAAAAAGGTTTACTTTTCATGAACGTATTTACATGAAAATTGGTAAGATGATAGATCGGGTCTAGACAAATCGTAAAGTTGCAAACTTGAAGATTAAAATGGACTTAACGTACTCATGGTTAAGAACGGCTCGTTTAAATAAACCCTAGATCTAGTTTTGAATGTTTTAGCCATAAAAGTTCAAGCTTTATGCTAGAAAAGGGTTAAGTCTTGATGATGGGTTGATAAAGAATGTAAAACGGTTAAGGAGGATGGGATATAGGTGGTTAAAAGTGTAATTGTGGACCGTTGACCGTTATTTGAGCCTAGAATGGAT
>NW_027497813.1:0-69506 GCF_021521415.1 Bidens hawaiensis | reverse complement strand
TAACAGGCATCACTTCAGAACCTAGAAACCCAAATCGGACAAATTGCCCGACAATTATCCGAAAGACCACCTGGCACTCTTCCAAGCAACACAATCACCAACCCGAATGCAATAGCTAACGCCGTTACACTCAGGAGCGGTACGACCACTGTTGTCTCACCAACTTCAGAATCAGTTATGGAGAAAAAGTCTCCTGATGAAATGCAGGAAAGGCTGACCCCAACAAGCATAGTACAGCCTAAGGAACCAGTCCGAACCTATGTTCCACCTATTCCATACCCTGGAAGACTGAAGCATGAGCGATTGTAAGCCCAGTATGGGAAGTTTCTAGAACTCTTTAAGCAACTCCATATCAACATCCCTTTTGTCGAAGCTATTGCTCAAATGCCAAAATATACCAAATTTCTCAAAGAAGTACTGACAAACAAAAGAAAGCCGGAGGAGCTCTCGCATGTCACCCTAAGTGAAGAATGTTCAGCTGTCCTCCAAAGCAAGCTACCGACAAAGATGACCGATCCAGGGAGCTTTACTATCCCTTGTCTCATAGGAAATTTATATGTTAGCAATGCTCTGGCTTACTTAGAAGCTAATATTAATTTAATGCCTTATGCGGTTTTTGCAAAACTAGGGATAGAAGAACCAAAGCCCACCCGCATGAGCATTCAGTTAGTTGACCGATCCGTTAAATATCCTCGGGGCATTGTTGAAAACATGCTTGTCAAAATTGACAAGTTTGTTTTTCCAGTAGATTTTGTGATTCTAGACATGGAGGAAGACAAAAGTGTACCTCTAATTTTAGGAAGACCCTTTTTAGCCATCGCGAAGGCTATCATTGATGTTTGCACCGGTAAACTCACTCTCAGGGTCAATGACGAGGCAATCACTTTTGACATAGGAAAATCTATGCAATATCCGCAACAGCACGATGACACCTTATACTGTGTTGACATAATAGACTCCATCGTAAGCTACTATATGCGAGATTCCTCCATCAACACTCCCTTAGAAACACAAGTCTTAGACAAAACACTCAACAAACCCATTTTAGAAAACGAAAATCTCAACAATAACTACCACGAAGAGTCAGAAATGATATACGAAATCATTGAAAACAATGAAAAATCAAAACCATCAATCGAAGAACCACCAGCCTTAGAGTTAAAAGAACTACCAAAACATCTTGAATACGCCTTTCTAGAACAAGAATCTTAACTCTTAGTAATTATTTCATCTCACATTTCTAAAGAAGAGAAAGACGAACTTCTTAAGGTTCTTAAAAACCATAAGAAGGCTATCGCATGGAAGATCATGGATATCAAGGGCATATGTCCCTCCTTTTGTACTCACAAAATCCTCATGGAGGAGGAATCAAACCCGTGGTCCAACATCAAAGACGTCTCAATCCCAACATGCAAGATGTGGTGAAGAAGGAAGTAATCAAACTGCTTGATGCCGAATTAATCTACCCGATTTCGGATTCACCTTGGGTTAGTCCCGTTCAAGTAGTACCCAAGAAGGGAGGAATGACGGTCGCAATGAACGAAAAGGACGAACTAATACCAATGAGAACCATCATAGTGGCGATTTGCATTGATTACTGGAAGCTTAATGACGCCACACGAAAAGATCATTTTCCATTTCCTTCATAGAGCAAATGCTCGAACGATTATCTGAAAAAATGTTCTACTATTTTCTTGATGGATTTTCCGGATACTTTCAGATTCCCATCGCTCCTGAAGATCAGGAGAAAACCACTTTTACATGTCCGTATGGAACCTTCACCTACCGAAGAATGCCATTTGGACTATGTAATGCTCCAGCCACCTTCCAACGCTGCATGGTGTCCATCTTTCATGAAATGATCGAAAACTCTATGGAAGTTTTCATGGACGAATTCTCAGTCTTTGGAGACTCCTTCGATCATTGCCTGAAAAACCTAGATAAAATGTTAGCTAGGTGTGAAGAAGTAAATCTACTGTTCAACTGGGAAAAATGCCACTTTATGGTAAAGGAATGCATTGTTCTAGGTCACAAGATTTCTCAAAACGGACTAGAAGTTGACAAGGGCAAAATAGAAACCATATCCAAACTTCCGCCACCAACTTCAGTCAAAGCCATTAGAAGTTTTCTAGGTCACGCAGGTTTCTACCGCCGCTTCATAAAAGAATTCTCAAAAATCTCAAGACCTATGACCAAACTTCTGGAGAAAGACGCACCATTCATCTTCTCTGAAGAATGTATTGAATCATTCAACACATTAAAAGACAAACTTGTCAACGCACCAATCATGACCACACCCAATTAGACCCTTCCATTCGAAATCATGTGCGATGCAAGTGACTTTGCAGTTGGAGCCGTACTCGGACAACGCAAAGAAAAGCACTTTCATCCAATTTACTATGCCAGTAAAACTCTTAACGATTCACAAGAGAATTACACCACAACAGAGAAAGAGTTATTACGGGTGGTCCATGGGACAACCCTTAAGTGATTTAAAGCCGTTAACAATCACGTTTTGATTTGGTTTATTTTGTGGAATTAGTTGACTATGGTTACTCATATAATTGCAGGTAGGATAAGATAGAGGATGTAATTACAAGAATGTGGGCGAAAACGGTGAAGAAAACGGAGTTGAAACGAGAAAGTTATGACGAAAACAAGGTGGCTTTGTTAAAAGCCACCGTAGCTTACGGTAGCCACCGTAAGCTACGGTGGGACCTGATGAAAATGGTCATCGTAAGGCAGTTTTAAGCCACCGTAGGGTTTTTGGAAGCCACCATAAGCTACGGTGGCCACCGTAGCTTACGGTGGGACTGACGCTGAAACTTGTAACAGCCTTATAAACTCGTTTTAGGGTTGGCTTTTGACATTCTTATCATTATCTTTCATCTAAGGATGACCTAAGGGCGATTTGGAGGTGCCATAGCTTAATTTTGAGTGTGGTAATCATTAGCAACTCTATTTTGATTCATATGCAAACTATAATCGAATGGATAACGAACCGAATCATGCTCGGCTAAATCCCTTTTTGTTTTCCCTCGGATTGTAAGGTTTATTATGTTTGTTTGGTTGAATGTTTAGACAATTTCTGAGATAATATTTGATCTTATTGATTTCATTATTATGGTGTTTATGTATTGGTTGATAGATTGTTAGTTTATCAATTTTGTGTTCTAAACCGTCAGTTCTTGGTATTTTAAATAATCGAGATTAATCGGGAGGAATTCAGGGTTGGATAAACTAATTGGTTTTTGAGTGATTACCTTGCGTTGTATAATCCAAGTACTTGATCTTCAATTATCGCAATCGTTTACAAAAACACGAACTTTATCTATTGTTCATCCCAGTTAAACATTAACTGTAACATTCATGGAAACCTGAAACCGAGGGAAGACATATTGTCTCATATTGATTAAAACTCGTTTAATTGCTTTAGTTCTTTTTGTTATTCAAATCAAACAACCGAATCACTGAATTTACTTTTCGCACTTAGTTTAATATAGTTTAATTATAAAGCTACTTAGTAACACATTTTCCACAAACTCCTTGTGTTCGACACCCGCTTATCGCTATTAATTAGTTATAATCGGTTTATTTTTTAGTGAGTCTTCGACCTCACGTCAAGTTACTAGCAGTAGTATTTGCCTTTGAAAAATTTAGATCGTACCTAGTTCTTTCCAAAACCATAGTTTACACCGATCATGCTGCAATACGTTACCTATTCAACAAACAAGATGCCAAACCCAGACTCATCCGATGGATCCTATTACTCCAAGAATTTGACATCGAGGTTAAGGAAAAGAAGGGAGCAGAAAATGTAGCCGCAGACCACCTTTCACGTTTAGAATGTCCAACTCCCGAAGAACTTCACGAAGAAATTATCAATGATAATTTCCCACATGAGATCCTCATGCACATTCAAGGAGTCATAGAAGAAAAAGACGAAAGTCCTTGGTATGCCGACTTCGCAAATTACTTAGCCTGTAGGATCCTAAGAAAAGGACTTACCCATCAACAGCGGAAGAAGTTCTTCTCCGATCTTAAGTTTTACTTCTGGGAAGATCCATACGTATTTAGAATAGGTGCGGATCAAGTCATTCGTAGGTGCGTAGCAGGCAAGGAGGCCTTAGACATTCTCAAACACTGCCATGAAGGACCAACAGGTGGACACCATGGTACCGCCACCACGGTCAGAAAAGTGTTTGATGCAGGATTTTTCTGGCCCACTATATACAAAGATACACATACTTTGATCCAAGCATGCGATGCTTGTCAAAGAGCCGGGAACATCTCATCAAAAAATGAGATGGCTCAAAAGGGCATTCAAATTTACGAAATCTTTGATGTATGGGGGATAGATTTCATGGGGCCATTTCCTAACTAATTCGGAAATAAATACATCCTCGTAGCAGTCGACTACGTATCTAAATGGGTAGAAGCGCAATCTCGTCCCACTAACGATGCTCGAGTAGTTGTACGATTTTTGAAAAAGTTATTCTCAATATTCGGTACTCCAAAAGCCCTAATCAGCGACAGAGGTACTCGCTTCTGTAACACCCTGATGGACAAGGTCTTAACACGGTATGGGGTTCACCACCGACTAGCAACACCATATCACCCTCAGACCAGTGGGCAAGTAGAAGTCTCGAATCGAGGAATTAAGAGAATTTTGGAAAGAAGTGTGGGATGAATCACAAAAATTGGGCAGAAAAGTTAGATGACGCATTGTGGGCCCTCAGGACGGCCTACAAAACTCCCATAGGAATGACACCCTTCAAGCTCGTTTACGGGAAGGCATGTCATCTACCAGTAGAGTTAAAACACAAAGCCTACTGGGCCCTCAGAGCAGTGAATTTTGATCTAACGTCCGCCGGAGCAAACCGTGAAGATCAAATTCGTGAGCTTGAGGAACTGAGAACACTGGCCTACGAAAATTCCTGGTCCTACAAGGAAAAGACTAAACGCATACACGACGCTCATTTAAAAGGAAACAAAAAATTTCAAACTCGCGATCGTGTACTGTTATACAACGCTCGTTTACGTCTTTTCTCAGGAAAACTGAAATCCCGGTGGACAGGTCCATACATAGTTGAATCAGTTTTTGACTATGTGACAATCAAAATTTCAAATTCAAACGGCCAAAAGTTCAAGGTAAATGGACATCGATTAAAGCCATATATTGACGGTCCACTTAAAGAAGTGTTGGAGGTATTAACCCTCCAAACTTTTTAAGAAAGAAATTAAGAAAACAAGGTCTGGCCAAGACCTTCAAAAAACTAGGCCTTGTAAATATTTGTTTTTTTATAAAAAAAAAGTTTTTAGAAAACCATGGGGGCGTGCTTTCAAAAGCACGGTCCCGTGCCTAAAAATGCGGGTCGGCATCTACGCTGCAAAAATCTCAGTCAGACTGGTTTGTAACAAAATTGTCAGAGTAAAAACACGGGGGCGTGCTTCCAAAAGCATGGTACCGTGCTCGGTTTTCTGTTTAGTTATAAAAGCCACCTTGTGTCATTGCATTCCTTGAACAAACCAAAACCAAAACCAAAAACCTCTGAAAATTCGGCATGCCAACTAAGATGAATGAAGCACTTCCCATTTCCCGACATCCGAGAAATGATGCCCGCCATGTTTCCAAAACCAAGCTTCTCTTGAAACTTCAAGAACTCGTGAAAGAACTCACCGAAATGAATCTCCTTGCGGATATGCGACTCGTGCAACTCACCGAATCGGTGGAAAACATGAAAATGGAACTCCGAGACATCAACGAGCAACTCCAGTTTCAAGTTATCGGTTTCACTTATTTTCCACCACCAGGACCATTCGGAGGAGGAGAGCCTTTCGGGGAACTCTAGGAAACTTAACTCTCTGTTTTCATGTGAAAACAAGTGCATTAAGCACAATGTGTTAGGACTTCGGGCTTAACCCGATTATTTTCTTTCTTAGGAAACCCGGGTTTATCCCATAATTGTTCTAGGATCTTTAATTAATGAAAAGTAATTTTTAGATGACCAAACCTCCAAATTATCACAATAAATGTCATTCTAAAAATTCCAGATCTTGAATCGTGTTGAAAAATCAAAATGAAATTCACTGTAACAAAAATCACGGGCCGCGCTTTCCTAAGCACGAGGTCGTGGTCACCCCAGAATCTTCAGCATGATACGCGCTGACTCCGTACAATTCTCTGAATCAGAAACATTTATTCCTCTAGCAGCACGGGCAGTGCGTTTGAAAGCACGGTGTCGTGTTCAACTTTCCAGTCTCTATATAATGCATGCATAAATTCACTATTCCATTCACACCAAACACAAACTATCTAAATGGAAGGAAAACGGGTTGAATGGAGGCCAGTGAAGAAGGGGAAACAACATGAATCTTCATTCCTTGAGGAGGAAGTCATGAGACTCCAATGCATCGTAAGAGATCAAGTTGAGAGCAACATGCAAACAAAGATGTGATGGCCACCACAAAGATGTGAACTTCCATGTTGTGGATGGCCACCACAAAGATGTGACTTCCAAACTTAACTTTCTCAACCGAGAAATCGTTACGCTCAACAAAAAGCTTGACGAACTTTTGGAAGCCAAACGAGCACCACCACACATCCAGGACTTGTTCGGGAGTGGTGGCCGTTGAAGTTCTAACTTTGTTTTGTGTTGAAGTTGTTCCCGCTAGTACTATGTGTTAGGACCCGAGAATTGTTGTTGTACTTTTCATTTCATTTATCTTTAATTATGTCTTTAGTTTTATGTTTTTAATGAAATCTAGGATGTTTAATTACCATGTTAAAATAACCAGAAAATAAAAACCCAGTTAAAAACAAACTAGCTCGATAAATAAACAAAACAGTACTGTCTGCACTAAGCAGCACGGTACCGTGCTTCCATTTGCACGGGGCCGTGTTTTTGGTCACAGAGCAGTTACGAGTTTTAACTTAATAAAATAACTTCCTCCAACATCCAACCCTAATTTCACTGCATTCTGAACCGAAAATCGTCGACCTTCAAATATTTTACAAATTTCTTCATCAAATCTTCGATTCTAAGCCTAAGGTATGTTAGTTTAACAATTACATTGTCCAAGTTCGTCATTTTAGGTTTAGTTTAACCCTAAAATCGCTCAAATCGACCAAATCAGGTCAAAACCCGAAAAGGGTATGGGTTAATTTGCTTGTATATGATGAATAGATTGTTGAATGTTTGATGGTTAGGGTTTAATTGAAAGAAACAATTCGGGTTTTGGGTATTAGCATAAACACCCGACACACCATTAAACCCAATTGATATAATCGGTTAGAAACGAGGGTTCGAGTCTGAGTAAGTTAGAAATCGATATTAAAAACACGAGCCGTGTCAAAAACAACACGAGTCGTGGTCAACCAAAAGTCAAACATCAAAGGAACTGAACCAGAAGCAGCAGCACGGGGCCGTGCTTTGCTCTCTGTTTCAGCAAGATTGAAATTTTTCACAACTTTTGACTAATTTAAGTTTAAATTGCAGATGGCCAAGTATGGGGAAGACGTTCATGCATTTTTAGTCTTCACCGGACATGATGCAAGAGATAGACAAGCCAATGCAAGGCTACGCCACTTAAACAAAAGAATTCCTGAACCAAATTTCTATGCTTGCCAAGACACCCTACACCAGGTTAATCAATGGAACAGATACAACACATTTGTGACCAAGCCGTGGAAGAAGGTCGTTGAGCAAACAGGGGAGGCGGTAACAGAACTAACAAGGGAATTCTTGGCATCCTTTAATATAAAGAAGAAGAATTTGGATATGTGGGACGAAGATGCAATTGAGTTCCGATGTGGAGGTGTGTGGCGCACAACGTCTCTTACCCAACTTGGGATTGATATGGGAATTTACACGAAAGAAGAAACAGAACGAGAGATCTGGGCCTACGCAAAGATTGCATTTGAAAAGGGAGACGATATTGAGATTGGGGATACACAAGCACGAGCATGGGAATTGTTAGGTTTCGAGGATGAAACAAACCACGTCAATGTTTCGAGAACCACAGCCTTACGAGATCCGCTGATGAAATATATTCAACAGCTGCTAAGCAAGACGATAACAGCACGTAGCAAAAATAAAGGAGTGGTGAATTTACGGGATCTGTGGGCACTTTACTGTATAAGGAATAAAGTTGACTGCAACATTACTTATCTCTTTTGTCAACTTTTCAGGACCAATGCAACCGTTGAATGTCTAAGTACCCCACTCTTCGGCGGTGCATGGATCTACAAGCTTTACGAAGCTTATGACGTAAACATGGAAAGAACAAAAAGCCCGAAAACCTGTTGCTCTTAACCTCAAACTCTGTTACAAATTGCAGATAGCTCAAATCTTTAGTGCAAGACCAGAAATTTGGAGGTTCGTCAACAGCCGCGGCCACATTTGAGACCCGGAAAGCTAGTTAGAAATGATGATGGAGGACGAACGAAAAGACAAAATAAAAGCTGAGTACGCAGGAACAAGGATTCGTAAGCCATCCACGGGTAACTGATGACTGGCGGCACTGGTAGGTGGGGCACGGGCATGGGTTGGTAGCATTTTATGAACTTATTATGTGTGTTTTAAACAATTTACTTTCCGTCGTACTTGTTTGTTTGTTTTTATGTTGGTTTGGATATTTTTATGGCCGTGGGTGCCAAAGACATTATGCTAGGTACTAATTTAGCCCGATAGGGCAAGGGATGGATGATTCCATACCCAATTTTCAGCAGTTTATGCTTGGTTGTTTGTGGATGTTTGCAGTTTTATATTATACAGGTACAAAAACAGGAAAACGGACGAAAAACAGGGGACGCTCTGTCGAAATTTCGTTAACCCGTAGGGAAGTAACTCTCCATTTTTACCCAAGATACTCAATTAGAATTTTTATATTTTCATGAATCTTGTCACATTGAGGACAATGTGAAATTCAAGTGTGGGGAGGGGAATTACTTGACCAATTGTTTGTCCAACTAATTATAAAATTCTCTAAAACAAATATTTTTGCAGCAAACAAAGATTACTTAAAAACCTAAAGAGAAAACCAAGAAAATTTTTTGCAAACAACCAATCATTACATAAAAGTGAAAAAGTAAGAAGAAGTTTTGTAATATTGAGAATAAATTTATGCAAAATATGGCGTTAATACCCAATTCCTCCGTTACTGTGAGAATATTTCTCTTTAGCAATGAGGTGAGGAAAAAGTGGCGCCAAAACGAACAAAGGCCATCATTCTGTGGAATTTCCAAAAACACAATGAAGAGAAGAGCAAAAAAATATGAACGATGTTTAGGTTACGGAAACTGGTCCCACGAAGGAAGATGTAGAAAAAGTCAAACTCAATCTCAGCATGAATATACCGAACTAATGAGGGTGGGGGCTATTAGGCTTAAAGCCGAACGATCCATTAGAGTTGGAAATTATATTCAGAACAGGATTGAGGAAGAATTGATCCACATCCTTGATAAAACTAGTCTTGACGATCTGACCTTAAAAGAGTCATTAGGTATATATAAAAAAAACTCTCGGATAAAAGGAGCTAACCATTGAAGACATCTCAAAACTCCCGACAATCAGTGGAAGTTGTATTTACCATTAACCCTTGAACCGCCACAAAATACCAATTCCTACTCACATTAAACCGAAACCCCTTTTTACCTTCTGATCTATGCAACCCTTCAAAAGGTGGAGATTTGAACTTGTTACAAGCTTATTTATCACAGGTTGCATTTTGGCTAAGAGTGTTCACATACATACATCACAGGTATGATCAGATATAAAACCGAGTGTGAGTGAACATTGTGAGAACGTGACGTTTTGCATAAACGGAAGCTCATAAAAACAAAAGTTCTCTTAAGACTTTGAAGATCTAGTGAAGAGTTTGAAGGTTTTGAGGTCATCACCACTAATCATCATCATCAACCATCATTACCATCATTAAGAAGAAAGATTCATCTACATTTGGTTAGATTGTTCCAAGTTTAATCATGTATTTGTTATTATCAATCATCTTAATGTTTATCATCAGCTCATTATGAGCTAAACTCCTTTTACCATATAAAATCTATGAAGAAGCTTTGTTTTACTTGATAATTAATCAAGACATGTGATGTAGTCTAGTAAAGTACATGGTTATATTACAATTATCTTTTTATGAGAAATGTTTCACCATCTTAAATCACTAATTCAAAGTTGGTGGTTGTCAATCTCATTGGCAATCGTTCATGATCGATTCATGTTCTTGAAAGATAGAAATACTTTGATACATTATCGAAACATGGATCCTTATATTGTACTTAGAAATGATGAGATATAAGTTATGTGTATTTTTCTAAACCTTGGTAATCCGAAAATGGCTTTGCTTAGGATATCAAATTAGTTAAAGAAACCATATGTTAACGGAATGTGTAATTATAACCTACATAAATTAACCAAGGGGTGGTTGTGTGATGAACTACAACCACCCGAAGTTGTTAGAATTGTTATTCGAGAAATTGAAGTCAATCCTAATCTTTATATTTTACGAAACTACTTGCCAACTTAAATTGACATCATTGAGATGATATGACATTAGAAAAGGGTGGACTTTAAAATGCGCATATCATCTCCTTAGTGCCAAAGATGCTCACTTAAGGTTTAAGGAACTATCTATCATATATTGCTACGACAAGTTTATCACATGTCTACATATTAATTATCAATGCTAAAATGGAGTGGATTCTTGATCTTAGATGGTAACCTTTGCATAATTGAACAACTCGTTTAGAATCTCTTGTCTTGGTCACCTATATATTTTATATAAGTATTTATATTTTATAAAAAAGTTCAAAAAAAATTAACCTCAAAATGATTATAACCTCCGATTGAAGCAAAACAACGATTCATTATTAGAAACATTTGTGTCCACGGATCGATACTTGGTTCTTACCAATACTATTCTACATATACGATAGGTACACTTGCCTATTTTGTGCGTGTTTAGTCTTTGTAGAAATCACTTTTATAAATTTAAAATACGATCTTGTGCAAAAGCAAATCATTCCATCCATCATATTTTATACCACACGCACGCACGCATCAGAAAGCACCAAGGTTGAGCATGTGACTAGTCTTTTAAGAACCCATCACATTATTATTATGAAGATATGTTGTAACCCGTGGATTCATGTTGCACGTGAGACTGAAGGAGATTGCGCCCTACGAATTAAGGGCACTTAGACGAGCTTCTATGGGCGCCCTTGGGGTGCCGAGTGCGCAAAACACCGCCGAGAGGAGGCTCAGAAGGTGGGGGCGCGGAGGGTGGGGGCTTCACAACAATGGACGCCAATGGGCTCCATCTCGCGCGCGCACACACACATATATATATAATAGGGGCTTCAATGAGTTTAAACCACAGCGAAGCATTATTGGTTGGGGCCTTCGATGCCCCCGACACTTACATTGCGCTGTGGAGGGACTTTGATGCCCCCACCATAAAGGATAGTCTTATAAATTTCTTTTATTTATAACTTAGTTTTACTCAGGTAATTTCTAAAAATACAATATTTAATAAATAATTTGTAAACGATTAACCAATCAAACACTTTAATACACATTTGTTGTACAATAGTATTTACAACAGTTTTGAAATAAATAATACATTATTATTTTCTTTAAAGATTTTCAATTTCTAACACAAAGAAAAATGTGCTTAGTAATTAACAACCATTTTTTATACATATAAAAAGATTATAAAAAATTAAGACAATCCCTCATGCTCAAGACCCCATATCCTCAGCTATGATTAACAAAGTTTTACAAACATCAACATTAAATAATAAAAAAAATAATGGTAGAAGTGACAATACAATCTTCTCTTAAATGCTTATATATATTCATTTTGAAATAATTATGAAACATTTCATTCACATATAAACATGTGGTTTTCAAATAATTAAACGTCTCCATATCTATGCATACATAAACTCGGGTACATGACGCTAAGATATCATATAATTGAACACGTCAATTAATAATATGGTTATGGACCAACACGTTCTCGTGTGGCACGAACACTTATAACGTGTCATGATACGAGTGGGTCTGAGATAAACGTCATGTAAATGGTCCTAGAACAATGTAACCCAAGAGGAAGTAGGGTAGGGTACATTTAGTTAGATGGATGTATACACTATCCAAATTAGGTTACGTGCATTGTGGACCTATTCAAAATCATAATTTCTATACATTGGGGACCCCTTTTACTCCCTTTTTACCCAATATCAAAACTTTGGTACCTACCCACTGAGATTATAACAGTCACTCAAACATCAAAACAAAAACTTACCATCTACCCATTGATTATAGCTTCAAATATAGAAGCGGACATGCCTAGAAAATAGCGAGTACATCGCCTTAGATTAAGTAAGAACACGACAGTCATACCTTTAGTCTCCGTCATAGCATTTTTAGTCTCGATATCTTAGTCCCGCTAGGTTAAAATTTGTTGTAGCTTTGTTAACGGACAATTTTACCCTTGTTAGAAAAAGAATTAAAACAGTAAAATAATTCCAACTTTATCAGGCGGACGCACCTAGAAACTCACTACTACCCATATAAGTTTCATCATCCAACCAATAATATCGTGTCCAGGGCCGTCTTGTGGGTAAGCTAAACGAGGCAATAGCTTTAGGCCTCCAGATTTATAGGGCCCCAAAATAAGAGTTATGTATTATGAGATTTTAGAATTAGTAACTCAATGATGAGCCACAAGCTAAGGATGATTGTTTCATATTCATTATCACGACCTATCATCCATATTATATAATTCTTGTATACTCTATCGATATATGCATAAAGAAAAGAAAATAAAAATGCCTCAATATTTTAGTTAGTTTTAGGCCTCCGAAGACGTTGATCCGGCCCTGATCGTGTCACATGTTTCCACTTAATTCTATTTAACTCGACCCAATTTGGATAGGGAGTTGTGGTGACTTAATATAACCAATAAAATTTTAGTCACCTTACTTTCCCACACATTTCCACCCTTAGATCATCTCCGAGCTCTAGAACTCGAATTCCAACCCATTTCCACCCTTAGATCATGAATTCCTACCCCAGCCACTACACTCATTACGCCCCCCTCTTTTCCCGGGTACATTTCAAGGCTGATAAAAAAAACACTAGTAATTAATACCTTTAAATAAATGTCACGAGAACATTAATAAATCACATGATCCAGTTTTGGTCACCTACCAATCATTCTCAAATAACCCAAGTTTTGGTTTCAAATCATGCCAAACGTCACAAATTATAACATAATCAAATCACATGGATGTATATCACACAAAATAAAATAAAGAAAGAAAACAGTTAGAAATACAACAACCCATACAATATTCAATTATTTTTCCATTTATCATTATCATATCAAAAACAGTTAATAAATTGTAACATAATCATATCACTTGGATGTATACCACACAGATAAAATAAAGAAAGAAAACAGTTAGGAATACAACAAACCATACAATATTCAATTATTTTTCCATTTATATATCATTATAATATCCGAAACAGTTAGTAAAGATGGACCCTTACAACCAAAAAACACCAAGGGGTCATCATTAGGGTATATATTTTCCTCTCTTTTATGGTGCACTACCAAAATGACCAAAAAAAGGTTAACCAAAAATCAAAAATGGAAAATAGTCAAAAATACCAAAACCTTCAAGTGTCCAATTCTTCCAAATCCCATTTTATCCATATCATCATTCATTATCATTAAATGAAAAATTTAGATAAAAATGGTTTTAGATGAATTAAACCTTGATATTGCAACATATTGTAACCACTATTATGATCATCATCATCATCATTTGCCTTCGATAACGGAAGCTAGACCGCTCACAACTTTACCACCGCTCTTTAACACCTTTGGTTTGATCTCCAATGGCTCCCATTGTTTCACACCTTCATCCAATCCTTCTTCCTCTTCAAATTCCACCATGTCTGAAATCCGGTTACCATTATTATTATTATTATTATTATTATTATTATTATTATTATTATTCGGATTGTTGATGGTTTGATTATTGCAAGGAGAGAGCCATTTTGCTTTAACATAATCAGCACGTCGCCATGGAGGTAAAGGCATTCCTTTCTTCTTCAAGCTTTGTTTTGCTGCATCGGAAACTATGTTGATGATCTTTTGGAGACGTTCGGGTTTCCCAACGAATATTTGAGGAAGCGTTTGAAGAACCGCTTTGTAGCTTTTGGTGGATCTTGCTATTTCGAATTCGGCTCTGAAGTCTATGTCGATTATCAAACGTTCTCCTTCAATCACCGCATCAATATACTCGTATTCTCCTGTTAATAAAATTGATGAATTAACAAATTCAGATTATCAACATGTAGCAATTAAAGCCATAAATGCTCTCTCCTAATGTAATTTATATAGTTTATTTTCATTTTAACAAGGGCAAAAAGGTCTTTTACAAATTTGACTACCTAAGTTATCTTTTACACACATATAATAACAAGTATGATAATTATGTGATTAAATACCCAAAAGAAAGAAAGTAATACATTATTATAATAGTTATAATGTGATTAAATAACAAAAAAACTAACTAAATAATATAATTAAATTATAAATACCATAAAATAGTCAAGACCACAATTTCAGTTTGTAACTTTTTGTAGTTACAGATATTAATAACGATATTCCTTTAAAAATCCAATACAAAATAATTTTATGATAACTGAATTCTCAAAATCGTGAATATCTTATATGATTTCATAATTACTTCATTTTATAAACTTTTATTAATTCCTCACTAACTTTTAGTGGTGCAAAAAACCCATCTTTTTCTAGCTCAAGCCAAGCCCGGGCCTCGAATAAAACTCGTTTAGTTATCGACCCCGACATCGAGCCTTGTATTGGAAACTTGGAAGCTCGTTTAGGCTCGTCAAGCATTGACGAGCCTTGTGTGTCTTCAAGTTTTACCTCTTATGGAGTTCTACATACTACTCTAGCTTTGCCTCATCTAAAGGTACTACACGAGCTCGTTTTAAGGTTTTCTCAAAAAATATGAAAAATAATAAAAACATATACAAATTATATATATTAACAATAAACAAACAGAGGCAGAGCCCATGCTTTTTAAAATCGACTCACAAAAAAAAACTCGAAATTGCCTCATCTAAGGTACTAAACGAGCTCGTTTAAGGTTTTCTCAAAATATATGAAAACAAAAAAACATATACTAATTAAATTAATTAATAATAAACAAACCGAGGTAGAGCCCATGCTTTAAAAAATCGACTCACGGAAAAAAAAACTCAAAATGATCCAAGCTCAAACTCTAGTATATCAAAACAAACCGAACACATTTGCAGCCGCTCTACTTATTATAATTATAAAAATTGAAGAATTAACATAACTAAATTATATCAACACTAAGCAATTAAACCCACAATATAAATGTTTTGTAACGTAAATTTAATAAAAGCATAAATTTCAGGACCCCCTAATTTCATGCGAATGTTTTCACAAGGGAAATTGTCTCTTAAGTCTTAAGTCTTACCTGCCGGATAACTTGAAGTCTTCTCCCACCGAGACTTACACATCGAAACCGTGTATCCGGTAGCCAGTAAACCATCAGTAACCATCTTCCGACTAATTTCATCTTTTTTCTTCCAAATCTTATTTTTTTCAACTATTTTCGCCACGTCAGCTAACAAATTCCGTTCACATATTGTCTCACACACCACCAAACTCTGTAACATTTAGAGCTTAATAGTTTAGGTTAAATAGTTTAGGTTAAATTAGGTAATAATAATAATAATAATAATAATGTATATTTGTTTTTATTAGTCCTAACTATTTTATTCAGGTTAAATTGGCTGCTGATGGTCTTAACTTTTAACTTATTTGTTCCCAATGGTCCGCGACTAACAGAATCCTGACACTTTAGTTTCATGTATCCGGAACAACGTTTTTATCGGAAAAGTAACATTTTTTTCAAGAAAACACCACCCGCACACCGCCAGCCAACCACCACCACCAACCGTTTCCACGATGTGTCTAGAGTTCCGGCAACCTTAATAAGTTATACTCTTACTAGAAAAATGTTCCTAGATGACCGATACAAAGTTACAGTATGGGACAAAAAAATTGAGTTTTTCGAAAAAAATGTGAGTTTCTCGGAAAAAAAAAACAAACATTTTTCCGACGACCTACAACACGAACCATTGGGAACAACTAATTAAAAGTTAGGACCGTTAGCAACTAATTTGTTAGCTGGGACCGACATCAACCAATTCATGAGCAGTGACCGGCAGCGAATAAAAAGACATAGTTAGAATTAATAAATAAAAACAAATATAATAAAATAATAATAATAATAATAATAATGTATAATTGATTAATATTATTACCTTAAGAGGATCATACACTTCAATGGATGAGCTGTGGTTGTTATACGAGTTACCAAAACAATTAAACGAATCAAGCTCATCATCCGAGACATCCGAGCCACATTTCGTGGCTTCCACAACAAAACTCGGCTTCTCGTGCTCTTCGATAAAGCTCCGGACCATTTTATCCAAGCAAACGGAGCTAGGTTCGAATTCGTCCGTACAGTCTTTGCCGGAATTCGATTCGGACCGGTCCGCAGCCGCGGATCCTCTCAAAAAGCTCGAGAAATCGAAGAACCGTTTGAGCCTTGACTTCGGTACGGCTTTCACCGGCTCGAAATGTTCAGGTACGGTCGAATCGATTGGTTGTATCTTCATTGTTAACGGCATAACAAATAATAATAATAATAATAATAATAATAATCAAAACCTAATTTCGAAGAGCTGTAATGTAATACAGAGTATATGAGCTAGGCTAAATCAACAGGCACAGAAGCCTAAAAATATTATCCTGCAAAATTAATGATTACTTTATATTATATGATTATTATTATTATTATTTAATGGCGAATTGTGAAGAATAACTTGTAATCTCTGCTACGTTGCGGTCGCTTTAAAGTAGGGTTTTAAGCTACAATTAAATTGTAGGCTATATGCTTACGTCACGGTTGAGTAAATGACGTACGGTGACCGGAAGATACATTTCCGGCGAAATTGTTATAAAGTTTTGCTGACGGAAGTTGCCGGTGACGGAAAATTGTGTGTTTAGTGTTTAGAAAGGAAGGAACTGAGACTTGGTTAAGGGGGTTCTTATATAACAAGTTTGTGTGTTTTGCTGACGTGGATATTGTTTTGCTTACGTGGAATACAGTTAGTCATATTACTAGAAGGTTCGTATATTAACTTTTTTTTAGCAGATAGATAATTTTACTTGTAGATCTGTCTATTTGGGGTCATGTTTAAGGTCGACTATTCGACTATCATGAGAGCGTACCTCTTTAATACGCGATGGAATTCGTAAACCATCGCCAGCTATCGGGTTTGAATATGGGGTTAAAACTTTGATTTGTTCATTCATCCGGATGTCTTTCGAACCATTTAAGTATGAATCGAACATGTGTATCTGCTTAAGAAGGACAAGCCTTTTATTATTAGACAAAATTATTTCCGACAAACTATTAACTGAAGTGAGTAACAACCTTAAAAAAAGTAACAAAATTCTATGACAAACTTCTGAACGTGTGTTCGTTATTGTTGGTGTTTATATTAGTTCATTTTATTTTGTACTTATATAGAAATGAAATGAAATTTATTGTTGGTTACTACTAATATAGTAATACTTCGTGCATCAATTCTAACTCAATCGAATTTTAGAATCAATTCTGTGATAGTCGACTATCAAATGAGCCACACCTACGCTTATTGGCTAATGAATGATGAATACACACATTTTTATTGTTTGTGTATGTACGCTCATCATTATATTCATTTAGAGTACGCACAACAAATATAAAGAAACTCAAGCATTTTAACATTGATCACAAACAAGAAATTTCGTGTATATGTCTACTTATAAGTTATAACACATTTTAAATTACGAAAATCAATCATAAATAGTTTGGTAATTTGTAAGAGACGAATTGTTGGTGTTGGTTTGGTTTAGCGATGGCACCTATAACCTATTAGTTCGAATTTGGGGTTAATAACGTAATTCTACAAGCAAGGTTAGTCCTTAAAGTACATGGTTTAGAATTCTGATTTCGAATATGGTGTCTTGCGGTTTTAAATTTAAAAGGGTAATAATGTCATTTAATATTATATGGGTCCCACGCATCACTCCACAAGAATTTAGACCAACCGCAGTGGGTGAGTTTTGTGTAGCGTTTAGGACCAAAACGCGGGGGGTACACCGCCCCCCCCCCCCCCTGCGTTATAAGATATTTTTTTTTGCTACGTTGTGTACAAAACGCGGGTGATGGCACAAAAATCAAAAAATGGACCGTTGAATGTTACCGTTGGTGATTAAATAAAAAATAATAATTTCTTTATATATTAAACCAACTAATTCCCAATCAAAACTTATCAAATTTATAAAAATTCTCTTTCAACTCTACAACTCTATAATTCCTTTACACCAAATTCACTAAATATGGATGCTCCATCTATATATAAACAGTTTTTCAGGCCCGACCAAAAAGCCCAGGACGTGGAGGAGGAACAGGCGGTTACAAGTGCGATTATGCTCGCGACACAGTATATGAGTTCCGTTACGGGTGCGATTAGCTCTTCACCCCCCGTTTCAACAAGAGCATATATCGAACGAGATCGTGCCGAAGCCAACAACCGGTTGATGGCGGATTACTTCTGCGACACGCCGAGATACAAGAACCCGAAGACCTTTAGGCGTCGTTTTCGGATGTCTAAAATTAATTTATGCGCATCACCAATGATTTGGAGCGTGAGTTTGATTACTTTAAGCAAAAGCCTAACGCTCGAGGGAAGCTAGGATTCACGGCTATTCAGAAGGTTACGTCAGCCGTGCGCATGCTCGCCTACGGAAACACGACCGACATCAACGACGAGTATTTAAAGATGGCCGAAAAAACAACTCGGGACACCTTGGAGTATTTTTTTACGGTACGTTTTGTTTTTTTTTTAAATAGTTTATCACTTGTTTACTGTGATCATATATTTTATAAAAATTTTGTAAAATATAGGAATATTTAAACTATATGGACCACATTATATGAGAGAGCCCAACGTTAACGATCTACAACGTCTTTACGAGGCACATACAAGGGTGCACGGTTTCCCCCGCATGATAGGAAGTGTAGATTGTACGCATTGGGAATGGGCTTGTGACATTCGTCAAATGCAGATCTCGAATTATATTCGTTTTTGTAAACTTTTAATTCGTAAACCTAGCTCAACATTTTTGAACCTTATTTAATTATTATATAATATTATTAAAGACCTCGATCTTAAATAAATCGGTGGTTGTCATGTTATAGTGTCGTTAAGAAAAACATAAAGGGTTCAAACTGATTTTTCGTAAACTCGTTCTATGCTTTGGAAACCTTTTAAACTCATATTACACATTTATAGAAACTTGGAGGGTTGTTATTGTAAATACGTATCATGCATATAAAATGAAAATACCCTAACCCTAATATCATAAACATGCTAGCCGTCGCGCCCCCTTTCCCCTTTGCGTTTTCCGGCGGCCGCAAATCTCCGGCGAGAGTCCGGCGACGCGAATTTCGGCCACCGTCCTCTCCTTCCTCACCTCCGACACACCACCACCACTACCCACCTCCCTCTGGTCCGAAACCCCAGCCGACGGCATCCCTCTCCCTCTCCGTTTGTTTTCCGGCGAGCCTTCTTTCCCTCCTACTCGTTTTTCCGGCAGCCAACAAAAACCCAGCCACTCTCTGCTCTCCGTCCCTCACCCTCTCTCGCTCTCTTTGCTCTCCGTCTCCCTCTCTCACACACTCTCTCTCTCTCGGCCTCTCTTCTCCCTCCCCGTCTCCCCCTCTCTCTCTTCTCTCTCTTTGTTCCGTTTTCCGGCGCGCCTCCGGCGACCTAATAAACATCTATAAGGTATATAATAATGGGTTTTAGTGTTATTTGTTTTTCGTATATCGATTATCGGATATAAATGGTTAATAATCGGTTTTAATTATGGGTTGTACTCTTGGAAACGGGTTGGACGGGTATGGAGTTGGTGTGATTTGGGGAAAAGACGAACAACCGGGTTCGAGTCTCATCCTAGACCGGTTTTGGTGTTATGTTTATACTTAATAAGTTTCGGTTACTATTAGTGCTAATTATTACATAAAAATTATTATTAGTATTATTACGTTAAACTTACTATTATATGTATTCATTAATATTATTATTATCATTATTATTATAAATATTAAAATTATTATTATTATCATTATTATTATAAATATTAAAGTTGTTTTTTATTATCATCAAAAGATCACATTATTATTATCCATTAAATCATATTGTTATTATTAATTATTAACAATAATACTGTTATATTTATTTTGTGAACTCGTTTAAAAATCGAACCAACATCGTGTATGGTATCATTATTTACTATCAATATTATTTATTATTATTATTATCATCATTTTTATCAACAACATTTTAATTAATACTAAGATCTTAATTCTTTAACTATTATTATTAGTATTATACTATATTAGTATTATTATTAATAATTATTGTTATTATTATTATCATCATCATCTTATACATATATATACATATATTTTAGAATTATTATTATCATTACTATCATTATCATTAATAATATTATTATAAACTTTATTATCAATTCATTTCTTTATACAACCGAGCTCTTGATTTAAAACCCGTCTCATTTCTATTTAATATTGGTGTAGTTATTTAAAAGCCCAATAAAATAATATTATTTTATTTTAAATTACCAATTAAGTACGGGTCTCTAATCAATAACAAATTAACCCGTAATCCGATTGACAACCGAACCTCCTCGTTCAACGTTTCCAATATAGTTTCATTATGGTTTCAAGTTCATTAATATATATATTACATTATTTATTTTAGCCAAGGTCTTTATCGTTTCAAGTCGGATCTGTTCGTTTACCGTTCGAGCTTCATTTATTTGTCTATTTATTTCTCGGTTCATCAATCGAGGTGAGTACATTTCATCCCCCCGTTTTCACTTTTATCTTTTGTGGGTAACATGCATACTTATTCAAAACAAGAATGATTTATTATACACGTTTCTCAAACCACAAACTTTAGGGTATATGATACTTGGAATACTTGCTCTTTTGTGTGTTGTATGCCTTATATGCTTTACGTGCGCGAGTGTTTATTTTTATGTCGTTGTTGAGCCTCATTAAGTATGATCATACGCTCCCCTAACTACTAAGCCTTGTGCTAGTAGAATAGGGCCTCATTATCCGAGTATGTCGGTTGTTACCGAGTAGAAAGGATCCCTCATTTACATATGTTTTATATGCCACGATTGATGCTTTTATTTATAGTCTCATATACGTATGTGGATTTCGCTCATATTATATATACTCAAACTATGAAATTGCTCACCAACATACGTGTTGACAAAATATTATTTTATGCATTGTTACAGGTTTGACTTTTATCGACTTGAGGACTTGACGAAAAACGTTACCAAGACTATTAGGATATTAGTAAAACGAACAATATATTTGTTTTCTTGTGTTCAATTTGTTGTATGACCAAGATGTGTTGTTTGTTGATTTGTGAAGTAAATGAGTTGATTAAATATTGTCACTTTAATAGTGTCTTGTGTATTTGTCCAATCACTTTGCACCCCTGCATGTTCCGCCTTAGGTCGGGGTGTGACAGATTGGTATCAGAGCCACAAGACTATAAGATAGGTGGTTAGACGTGTCGGCCTAGTATAGTCTTTACTTTAGGGTCCTTATACGTGTTTGCCTATACGTATTTACCCTACTTGATTGTTCAATTCACTTGTTTATTTATATACTTATTTATTTCATCAAATTGTATATATACACAAATACTCGAAACTACTAAGGTATCCTTACCTTACTTTTGTTTAATTTTATTTATACACATAAACACGCTTTATAGTACTCCAAGGTATCATTGCCTTAATACGCAAAAACATTAGCTTTTATTGTGTGTTATGGATCACGAGCTTAACTTGGATCCCGTTGTTTCAAATCTCCTTAAAGATTGTCTCATATGAGATGACCACTTTAAGTAGTCGAATGCGAGCGTTCCGCCCGCCATCCAAACTTTCGGTGTTAAAACAATAGAACTACGGTGATTTCGTGGACTAGTGTTTTGACATGACGTTGTATTCTGATTTATTATTTTTGTTACAATCGTTATTTGAGTCGAAGACATGAAAAAGACGCGGTGGTACGTACACATTTTTAGACCCCAATATGGTATTTCTTTTGTTATAAAGGTTTTTAGTGTCGGAATATCAAGTCATGGTGGTTCATGCACGATTTTCCCGCCTTAAAATCTTAAAACATTATTATTACATTTCAATAATTTAAACCATTTTACCTTCATTTTGTTATAAATCTTTATCACAAGTCTTTATTTATAAATATTATAAATTTTTTTTCTCTTATTGTTAATAATTCTTTTGTATCTCGATTTATATGGTAAAGTTTACACCAATTTTCTCATTTTGATTTCACAAGGATTTTTATTGCAATTTCGTTCATTAAAATCTCTTCGTTATATAAAGGAAAATAAATAAATATATGTATATATAGAGTTTGATCTATTCATAATAATTTTTATTATGCCATTTATTTTCATTAAGACAATTTACAAACGAAAATCTTATTATATAAATTTTATCATATTAAGAAGGTTTTATGATAAACTTCACCTTCACTTTTCAAGTAAATTTCCTATTGTATAAACTTTAAATTGTCTTTGTAGTTCTTGTACAAAATTTTATAAAAAAATTATTTTTATAGCTATTCTGTTTATTTTGGACGATCACTTCAAAATTTTAATTATTTAAACTTCTCACGACATTTTTAATTATACTATATTATATAATACACGTGGTAAAATTTACACTACCCAAATTTATTTTCATAACAACTTTCATCAGGCAATCTTTGGTTAATTATAAATTTTCGCAAATAAAAATATTTAAATCATACGATTTTCCACGTTTTAAATTTTTATGATAGTTTTGCCATGATCTTCCAAGAAAGACACAAACTTATAGCTTGTAATCTTCTTGAAATCCTCACGCAAAACTTCATTGAAATTTTATTTTAAAGACAAAAAACAATCGTTTACTTGTGATTTCTCGATTTACAATGCCGGTCATTTTAACTTACCATGATATTCTTCATTACACGATATTAAATAACGAACTTGGTAAAAAAAAGATTTCATTTCGCAACTTTATATTTCCAAAACGACACTCATCATTCAATATTGAGACCTCATAACAATTTTAACATTCAACTTACGGATTTTAAATTCCCTCCTAAGCAAAAAAAAAATTATATTAATCCTTATAAAAAAAATAAAAATAAATTGTGTGATTCACACGCTCGGTTCTCAAAAATACTATTTATATAATATATATTCATATATATATATATTAACTTGAAATTTTTTTTATTATCAAAATCTTCATGGATGCTTCAAACATTAATTATAAAATATGATATTTTCAAAATTAATACTTACTACTTGTAAAAAAAAATCTCCCTATACGCAACCACGAGCTTCCAAACACCAGTATCTCATCTCATACTACCATCCTAAATCAAACCATCCTTATATTTCAAAAGTTTCCCTCGCACTCAAATATTCCCTCAATATGAACGAAACCTAACACATCAACGTTATACCCTCACCTACTCAAACCTCATGAAAAATCCAAGATGTACAACATTAACCCAACAAAAAGCCTTAAATACCGACACCTTTACGCAACGAACACCTATCAAACTCACTATCTAAATACTTCAAAGACACCGACAAACGCACCCACAATAAACCTTGAACATACAATAACCAAAGCTTACCCAACTATGACTCAAATCTTTCGACCCATGCTATGTCAATTCACCAAACCATATCGCCACACCGTTCACATCCAACCATAGAGTTTGATATCAAAATAGAAACCCAAACACTCCTTACTAAATACATGTATAAACCGAATCTAAACCCAAACTAGTCAAGGTCGACTTATCCAACCCATCAACTTACCCGAACTCAAATAAGCAAGCATCATCCTAATAGCCCAACCACTACTCACACAAATCATCCAAACTTAACCCACTCAAAAGACCTAAACTCAACAAACCCCATCGATTCAACTCAAGAAAAACTCAACTACCCAAGCCGACCTAAACACTCTCACTTACTACTAAAATTTCCAACCCATTCACCGTATGAAGCCTAAGACCCCTCCATGCACACACGAGCTTCATTTTTCCCTAAATTATATATATATATATATATATACAACTAGTGAACGTATAACAATCTCATGCGTTCAAATAATCACTTTTAAATTATATAAAAATAATAAAAATAAAATGATAATAATGGTTTACGTGTCATGCTCGTATTTTATAAAGCATTTAAAAAAACATATATACATACATATATATGGTATTGTCATGACAACAAATTTTATTATGAGGATTTGTTTTCGAGGAGATTATTAAACGATCATATACGTGTTTTCAAGATTATAAATATTGTCACCTAAGGCGATAAATCTCTTAATAACTTTATAAATATGAGGTTTCATTTTGAATGTCAAATTCGAGATTTATTCAACAACAAATTACAACTTTTCACCATCTTGCATGAACTCAATGACCATGGCTTTGCAAATATTTTTGGGACGCATTTATAAATGCGTTATACTTCATACGCGAACTATTACCTCTTATTATCTCAAGCATCATTTCTTCATAAATTATTTTCTTCACAACAGCTTTAAGTATACAAATTCCTTTAACAACTCGGCTTACAAGATTTACATTTGATAATGATTTACACCTTTCTCTAATTACACATTACCGCGATGTTTGTTATTATATACATTTTCTGGGAAGCAATAAAAACGACTTTACTTGAGACTTCGTTTTCGATGTTATTCTTATATTTTCAAAGAGCATATAAAACGCGATTTACATATTTAATCATTAATTCGAGTCACACGATTATTGCGATATTTTTTTTCCATTTATGAGATGTTTCGATGGTAACTTTATGCACATGAGATTTCATTTTGGTGTTTTGATTTTGACCGAATTCAAGTTATTCTATGACAATTTGTGTAATACTTTTGAAATCTCAAGCTCGTTAAAATTTTGTTTATTTTTCAAACGATATTTCATAAATTTTGTTATTCATATTTGAGCATTTGTGCTTTTCAAGCAAGACAAGATTCTATGCATTATTTTACATCATTTCATCTAATCCATTCACGGCCTATGTGTGGCTGTCTACAAGTTTTGGCGCTATTAGAAACCGTTATTATAATGACGACTATATAAATGGTTTCGCAATAGTGGCCGTATTCACGTTTTATCACGTTTTATCGATTGCTGTGATTGTTAATCAAATAATATTTTATTTATACTGATACACGTATGCGTCACCCCAAAGAAACTCACCTCATTTCTCATGTTGTTACATTTCATGTAATCATATCCTAATTACTTATAACCTCGAGTTTGTTCACGTATGAAGCTCATTGCACAACATTATTGAAATTGTAACGTAGTTTACCCTTACCTCATGCACTCACCTTTCGGGTTTCTCATTTTCACTTTTTGGATCCTCGTTTCACTTATTGGATTTTTCTTATTTTTCACTCATCGAATTTTATACTAAATTTTAGTGTCCCGACGTACAACCATGGAGCTTAAGGATTTGTTTATTCTTTTCACATTGAGGACATTTAACTTCAATTCTTGTTTCGTATTTGCCTACCCTGGTTGTTATTTATTCAATCGTCTTTACTTATTTAAACCAAAATAGTTATTTTCACCTTGATTATACTATAAAAATTTAATTGTTTCAATTATGTACCCCATTTTCCTACTTATTAAAAAGTCAATCCCGAAATTCTCAACCGCTAGTACTGTTTTGTCAATATTGGGAAAATTTAACAAATTTATTTACACATTTAATAGTTAAAAATTTCAAAATAAATATGTCTTTTAAACCACGCAACGGAACGAACCATGTGGACCATACGACGATAGAAATAATTATGGGTGCACACTTAATTATCGAAATCCCCGTATGGAAGTCATGGTAAGTACGGTTGTGTGCGATAACTCAGACCCGAGGAAGATGGCAGAAAAACGATAAAAATGTGAAATCATGATTAAGGGCCTGGTTGATACGCCGCTGGTACATCCTATATATAAGTGCCTTTATTATGGTTCTCATATGTAGCGTTTTTTCAAATCATGCAAAGATCTGACGTTATTCGTTTGCTTAAAATTTATTCATGCAATTATCTTACTAAAGACAACATTCGTTAATAATTGCTTTTCTTTAAGTTAATTTTAATTTCGGGACGAAATTTTCAAAAACTTGGGGATACTGTGACATTCGTCAAATGCAGATCTCGAATTATATTCGTTTTTGTAAATTTTTAATTCGTAAACCCAGCTCAACATTTTTGAACCTTATTTAATTATTATATAATATTATTAAAGACCTCGATCTTAAATAAATCGGTGGTTGTCATGTTATAGTGTCGTTAAGAAAAACATAAAGGGTTCAAACTGATTTTTCGTAAACTCGTTCTAAGCTTTGGAAACCTTTTAAACTCATATTACACATTTATAGAAACTTGGAGGGCTGTTATTGTAAATATGTATCATGCATAAAAAAAGAAAATACCCTAACCCTAATATCATAAACATGCTAGCCCCCCCCCCCCCCCTTCCCCTTTGCGTTTTCCGGCGGCCGCGAATCTCCGGCGAGAGTCCGACGACGCGAATTCCGGCCACCATCCTCTCCTTCCTCACCTCCGACACACCACCACCACTACCCACCTCCCTCTGGTCCGAAACCCCAGCCGACGACATCCCTCTCCCTCTCCGTTCGTTTTCCGGCGAGCCCTCTTTCCCTCCTACTCGTTTTTCCGGCAGCCAACAAAAACCCAGCCTCTCTCTGCTCTCCGTCCCTCACCCTCTCTCGCTCTCTTTGCTCTCCGTCTCCCTCTCTCACACTCTCTCTCGCTCTCTCTCTCTCTCTCTCTCTCGGCCTCTCTTCTCCCTCCCCGTCTCCCCCTCTCTCTCTTCTCTCTCTTTGTTCCGTTTTCCGGCGCGCCTCCGGCGACCTAATAAACATCTATAAGGTATTTAATATTGGGTTTTAGTGTTATTTGTTTTTCGTATATCGATTATCGGATATAAATGGTTAATAATCGGTTTTAATTATGGGTTGTACTCTTGGAAACGGATTGGACGGGTATGGAGTGGTGTGATTTGGGGAAAAGACGAATAACCGGGTTCGAGTCTCATCCTAGACCGATTTTGGTGTTATGTTTATACTTAATAAGTTTCGGTTACTATTAGTGCTAATTATTACATAAAAATTATTATTAGTATTATTACGTTAAACTTACTATTATATGTATTCATTAATATTATTATTATCATTATTATTATAAATATTAAAATTATTATTATTATCATTATTATTATAAATATTAAAGTTGTTTTTTATTATCATCAAAAGATCACATTATTATTATCCATTAAATCATATTGTTATTATTAATTATTAACAATAATACTGTTATATTTATTTTGTGAACTCGTTTAGAAATCGAACCAACATCTTGTATGGTATCATTATTTACTATCAATATTATTTATTATTATTATCATCATTTTTATCAACAACATTTTAATTAATACTAAGATCTTAATTCTTTAACTATTATTATTAGTATTATACTATATTAGTATTATTATTAATAATTATTGTTATTATTATTATCATCATCATCTTATACATATATATACATATATTTTAGAATTATTATTATCATTACTATCATTATCATTAATAATATTATTATAAACTTTATTATCAATTCATTTCTTTATACAACCGAGCTCTTGATTTAAAACCCGTCTCATTTCTATTTAATATTGGTGTAGTTATTCAAAAGCCCAATAAAATAATATTATTTTATTTTAAATTACCAATTAAGTACGGGTCTCTAATCAATAATAAATTAACCCGTAATCCGATTGACAACCGAACCTCCTCGTTCAACGTTTCCAATATAGTTTCATTATGGTTTCAAGTTCATTAATATATATATTACATCAACCCCTTATAGTTGGGTGTCGCTAACTTGTTAGCGATAACTATTTATCCAAGTTTATAGCTATTATTTGTGGTTTTGTATACTAGTTTCGTGGCTTTTCATACTATATATCTATTGTTCAAACTTATGAATTGCTCACCAACCTTTGTGTTGATAAACTTTATTTTATGAAATGTTACAGGTTTGCATCTAGGTTGATTATGGAGTTCGGTGAAGAAAACGTCACAAATACCGTTAGGATATTAGCAAAAATGAACAATATTTGATTTGCTATATTTTGTTATATTTTGTTGTATTTGAGTTATGAATATTTGGTTATGTGACATTTTCGATGTTGTGAAATGAAATGAGTTTGTTAAATATTGCCGCTTTAAATAGTGTCATGCGCTTATGAGCAATCGCTGCACCCCGGCATGTTCCGCCGCCTTTGGTCGGGGTGTAACATCGGTGCCCTGTGAAGTCACCCGTGTCGGAACCGTCTTCCTTGCATACACTTTCCTAGCTTCAGGAATAACCTCACCCTTCCTATTTATTTTAGCCAAGGTCTTTATCGTTTCAAGTCGGATCTGTTCGTTTACCGTTCGAGCTTCATTTATTTGTCTATTTATTTCTCGGTTCATCAATCGAGGTGAGTACATTTCATCCCCCCGTTTTCACTTTTATCTTTTGTGGGTAACATGCATACTTATTCAAAACAAGAATGATTTATTATACACGTTTCTCAAACCACAAACTTTAGGGTATATGATACTTGGAATACTTGCTCTTTTGTGTGTTGTATGCCTTATATGCTTTACGTGCTCGAGTGTTTATTTTTATGTCGTTGTTGAGCCTCATTAAGTATGATCATGCGCTCCCCTAACTACAAAGCCTTGTGCTAGTAGAATAGGGCCTCATTATCCGAGTATGTCGGTTGTTACCGAGTAGAAAGGATCCCTCATTTACATATGTTTTATATGCCACGATTGATGCTTTTATTTATAGTCTCATATACGTATGTGGATTTCGCTCATATTATATATACTCAAACTATGAAATTGCTCACCAACATACGTGTTGACAAAATATTATTTTATGCATTGTTACAGGTTTGACTTTTATCGACTTGAGGACTTGACGAAAAACGTTACCAAGACTATTAGGATATTAGTAGAACGAACAATATATTTGTTTACTTGTGTTCAATTTGTTGTATGACCAAGATGTGTTGTTTGTTGATTTGTGAAGTAAATGAGTTGATTAAATATTGTCACTTTAATAGTGTCTTGTGTATTTGTCCAATCACTTTGCACCCCGGCAAGTTCCGCCTTAGGTCGGGGTGTGACAGGGCTAATTGTCCAACTGCATGGCGAGGTCAATTCACACGAGGTGACCAAAAGGGACCAATGGTCAGCCTTCAAGCGATCGCTTCATACGACCTTTGGATTTGGTCGGCATTCTTTGGTGTTCCTGGTTCCAACAATGACATAACCTTCTTAGAGCAGTCTCATGTGATGGAGAGTTACATATCTTGGACCGTTCCCGTCGCTTCGTTTTGGGCTGACGATAACTTCTACGATCATGGGTACTATCTGGGTGATGGAATATATCCAGAGTTCGCGATAATTGTTAAAACATTCAGAGAAACGATGGATGAAAAAAGACAGTATTTTAAGAAAGTGCAAGAGTCTGCGAGAAAGGATATCGAGAGGTGTTTTGGTGTTCTTCAACAACGATGGCATTATGTTAAAAATCCTTGTCGTATGTGGTCTTTAGAAAGAATGAGATGTGCTATGTATGCGTGTATCATAATGCATAACATGATCACCGAGGACGAGGGAAGAGCAATTTGTCCAACTTTCATACCGGACCCGGATCCACCACGGACTCCGGCAAGTATGGAGCAACGACTCGAAAATTCGGATTACGTGCGGTCAAGAGAGATACATAATGCACTAAAGGAGGATTTGGTCCAACATCTTTGAATGTATCGGCCTCTGCCTGGTGAAACGATGATCAAAACGAGGGAAACAATGAAGACGATGATGAAGACAACGACGACGATGGAGAAGACGATGAAAACGACGATGAGGACGACGAGGACGAGGGCGAAGACGAGGAAGAGGGCGAAGACGACGACGACGACAACAACGACGAATAGTTTTTTTTTATTTTCTTGTAATATTTATTTAATAAAATATTATTGTTATTTGATTATTCTTATTAAAAATTAAAAAAAAAACAAAAAGTGTAAAAGTGACTGGGCGACACGTGGCGCATAACCCCTAGATGTGGAGAGTTATGACTACAACCTGTTTTTATACAAAACCATAACTTTGACTCGGCGCCACGTGGCGCATAACCCCTGGCAGTGGAGCTTTATGACTACACATGGTCTTACTCTCTTGGCGATGCTTATCAGATACGTTTACATATAATTACAAAAACTGTTCATAAGACTATTTATTTCACAAGTTTCATCCCTTATGAATATTATTTGCCAATTTGGTTCCTGTTGAGTGGCATATATTGAAACGTATAACGTATTTGATGTAGAAACAAGGTGATGAAGTACTAAAACCACTTGTATTTTGCATTTTTCGCTTTAATTATTATTCTCTCTTTATCGAAGTTGAAATATGAAACTTCTGAAATGATGAAGAGTACCAAGATCAGACATGGCGAATTCTCGGGAGAGCGAGGCAATAATTTTTTCAAGTAATGACTTGTGTGAAGCAGTCGATATAATGTCATCCACGTAAAGCAATAGATAAGCCATATGATCTCCCTTTTTATAAATGAATAAAGATGAATCTGAGATAGCACTTTTAAAACCACATGTAAGGAGATATGAAGCAAACCGTTGGAACCATGCACGAGGTGCCTGCTTCAAACCATATAGTGATTTTCGTAATCTGCACACGTGTTCCGGTCGGTTGGGATCTTTAAAGCCGGGTAGTTGGAACATATATACCGTTTCTTTGAGATCGCCGTGTAGGAAGACGTTTTTGACATCTAGTTGATGAATCGGCCAAGAACGAGAGGTGGCGAGACTTAGAACGGTGCGAATGGTTGTAGGTTTAACCACAGGGCTAAATGTTTCATCACAATCAATGCCAACCTGTTGAGATTTTCCATTTATGACGAGACGTGCCTTGTAGCGTTGGAGTTGACTTGTAGCATTAAATTTATGGCGAAAAAGCCACATACAACGAATGATGTTTGCATTTTGTGGTCGTGGTACTAACTCCCAAGTGTTATTAGTTAATAAAGCGTTATACTCGTCTTTCATGGTAGCGGTCCAGTTTGGATCGGTTAAAGCGGTAAGGTGGGATTTGGGTAAAGGTGATATGGATTGGGTGTGAAGATTAAGGGGAATTTTTGGTTTAGTAATACCGGCCCGAAGGCGAGTCGTCATGGGGTGGGTTGGTGGTGGTGGCGGTGGTGGTGGTGGTATAGGGGTGTGAGATAGATCAACAGATGTTGGAAAATGGTTTGTGATAGGTACTGTGTGTATAGGAGTGTTTGGCTGGAGGGTGGCAGAATGTGTGGTGGGTTGTGGTTGAGTAGTAAAGTTGTTTGTAGGTTGGGCCGATTGAAACAGGAGTGGTGAAGGAACATCCGGATCTAAAAAGGTATAATCATGGTGATTGTTTGATGGTGAATTACTAAATCGGAATTTAGTTTCATCGAAGATGACATGTCGGGAAAATATAACTTTACCCGTTGATAATTCGAGGCATTGGTAGCCTCGGAAATTTGCCGGATAGCCAAGAAACACGCAAAGAGTGGAACGTGGACTCAATCTATTTTTTTCTCCTGGCCGATGTGTCCGGGTAGCACGCGCACCCAAAAACACGAAGGTGGTCATATGAAGGATGACGTTGGTACAAAGCGGCCATGGGTGAGTGGTTTTTGAGGAGTTTTGTAGGTAAGATATTGTGAAGATAGGTGGCCACGTGTAGAGCTTCGACCCAAAAATTAGGGGTAGGGAAGCATGGGTAAGAAGAGTCAACATTATTTCGTTTAATCGACGAATCATGCGTTCCGATTTACCATTTTATTGAGAGGTTTGTGGGCATGAAAATCGAAATTGTAATCCGTTGGAGTTTGCAAAAGTTTTGAAATTATGGTTATCAAACTTACCCCCTAAATCACATTGAAAGGATTTTATATGAGTTTGAAATTGAGTACGTATGTATTTGTGAAATTTTGCAAACTTTTCAAAGGATTCTGACTTAAATTTTAAAGGAAAGATCCAAGTATATTGGGTTTTATCATCAACCAAAACCATGTAATATTTATATCCGGACTTGCTAGGTACGGGTGAGGTCCACAAGTCACAATGTATAATATCAAAAGGCAATAAAGTTTGTGACATGGAAATTGAAAAAGGTAAACGTTTGTTCTTAGCAATTTGACAAGAATGGCAAACAATGTCTCGAGAACGTTTATTACATGAAATAAATTTATTCAAAATAAGTGAATCAAAAACTGAAAGTCCCGGGTGGCCAAGACGGTTATGCCAAAAATCTTGATCATGGGAAAAGTGAAATGCGGAAGCGGTGGTGTTGGTGACCGGGTAGAGGTGGTTGTCACTGTCATGCCTTGTTTGGATCTTCCCATCCGTGAAGTCCTTCACAGAAAAGCCAAAAGGGTCAAATTCAATAGAGGTCCAATTGTCAATAATAAATTGACGAACAAATATAAGGTTTTTAATGATTTGAGGAGTGTAAAGCACATTATTGAGATGTAATGGTTTTGTTGAATTAGGCAGGGTGCTATTACCGGATCCAAGAATTGGGATTCGCTGTCCATTACCAACAAGTATAGAGCTTATTGAACTTGATAACAAAGGGGAAGTTAGTTTACCTTGGTCACCGGTGATGTGAGAAGTGGCCCCCGTATCCATATGCCATGAGTCATCCGAGTTTTCCATGTTCATGGAGGCAAAAGCATTGCTCAAATATGTAGGATCAAGCGCGTCAAAGTCGGTTACGTGAGCTTGAGCAGTTTGAGCAGGTGGCCCATTGGTGGAGTTTGAAGCTTGTCTTGTGCGATTGGGCCCGTTGAATGATTTATCAGCAGGTGGTGGCCCGTACCAAGTAGCGGACGCCCAACCAGATTGTGTCGGATATGGGCTAGGAGGAGGTGGCAGCATATTCCAATAATTAGGCCAATAAGGTGGAGGGCCCATTTGGGGGTGCCAAGTTTGTGGGTTGTTGTTGTTAGGAGGATACTGGTTACTTCGGCTTTGAGAACTATTTGAACGGTTATTTCCGGAGCCATGATAGTTGCGCCGATTGTTGTTATTGAAGGAACGATGACCGCCGCGATAAGATTCACCACGATTTTCAGAAGGGCTACGAGTGTTCGGTTCATTGTGAACAGCAGCGGCGACCACTGGAGATGGTGATTCGGAGTCGCGAGTGAAGAAACATGAAATGAATCTGACCTGATCCAAGACGATGTTCCTCGGTGTTCGAGATAAACGAACCACGACTTCATCTTCTTCTCCGGTAGTTCGAGACCTGCCATAGAAATATGGGGGGTGTGGAGGTGACTGCTAAGAAATCTCAAGGATCTCTTGTTTACAGACACAAAAATGGTTATGGTGGTGGCTCTTATTGAGAACCCTTCCTTTAATAAGAAGGTGGAGACCTCCTTATATAGGGAGCCTCATGGCCACCATCATGGTACCCTAATGGGCCTAGCCCAGTTAGGGTTACCTCCACAAAACCCCCTCAGCCCAATAATATTGTATTAGTCCATATAATAAAATAAGCCAAACATAATAAATTAAGGTCGTAAGCCGGGTTTAGTACCATACCCCTACAAGCCCCCCAAGTCCAGTGTTGCTCCTAGGCGTGCAAGCGTTTAGGTGGAGCGTTGGACTTCATAAGGTATGTTAGGATATGAGCGGTTTTTTCCCCTTTCTTCGGCCTTGTCTTTATTGTCTTTGAGTTTTGAGAGGTTTTCTCCATGATGGTGACATGTTGTGATCCTTATGATAATAATGGCGCACTGGCATGAATAAGATATAGCACGCATCATAACAATAGTGGCGCGGGGCCTGATAAAAGATAGAGTGCGCATCTCGAAAATAATGTAATGCAACTTGCGCGCGAGGCAGCTTATGAGCTATAAAAATAATAAAGCTTGCGTGCGAGGCGACTTACGAGATATAAAAATAATGAAGCTTGCGCGCGATGCGACTTACGAGCTATAAAATAATGAAGCATGCGCGAGTTGCGGCTTATGAGCTATAATATGATGATAATGACTGGCCCACAAGGGCCTCTTCTACGCAGGATGACTATCCCGGCTTGTCTTCAAAATAATAATGGAGTCACAAACGGCCAGATAATAATAACAATGTCATAGGTGCTTGTGCGACTCGTAGCCGAACCTGCAAAAACATATCAACTAAAAGTGGATGTATTACAAGGTTCCCAGCCTCGGGCAAATTATGAGGTGTGCCCAACCTACGTTGGCGCGTGGCCGTTTGGGATATTATTAGGCTCCCGACCTTTATGTTTGGCGCATGGCCATGTGGGATATTATTAGGCTCCCGACCTTTATGTTTGGCGCGTGGCCATGTGGGTTTATAAGGATTCCCAACCTTTAAGTGTGGCGCGTATTGAGGACCCGCGGATGCGCATACATGGCAGCAGAATGCTGATTTGCGGCGCGCAAGCATGGCAGCGTAGTGAGGATTCGTGGGTGCGCATGCATGGCAGCGTATTGAGGACCCGCGGATGCGCATACATGGCAGCAGAATGCTGATTTGCGGCGCGCAAGCATGGCAGCGTAGTGAGGATTCGCGGGTGCGCATGCATGGCAGCGTATTGAGGACCCGCGGATGCGCATACATGGCAGCAGAATGCTGATTCGCGGCGCGCATGCATGGCGGCGTAGTGAGGATTCGCGGGTGCGCATGCATGGCGGTGAAGTGTTCTGCGCAAAACCAAAGGCACGACCGACATGGTGGTTTCCGCGGGAGCGCACGTGATGACGGAGTACTGATCTGCGATGGTGCACGTGCGGCCATCACATTTTTCCGCGATAGCGATGGCGCAGTATATGATGTCTTTTCCATTTTGAGGATGAGAGAAAATGACTTTTATCTCTATCTTATTATTATATAATTTTTTAACAGTGAAAGAAAAGTGACGTATCAATTGACCGCGGGAGCGTTTTTGATCCGCGGTTGTCCCACAAAAGCTTAAAAGCTTCATTCGCAACGTGGAAGCAAAAAATGACCCGCATGAGATTATAGTTGATCCGCGGGGAGCGATTTTGATCCGCGGTGCGCACGCATGGCGGCGGAGTAAAATTGTCGAGAGTGCGCATGCGGCCCGCTATGGCGGGGTTGAATCGCCGGAAGCGCGCATGCGACCCGCTATGGCGGAGTAAAATCGCTGGGAGCTCGCATGCGACCAGCTATGGCTGAGTAAAATCGCCGGGAGCGCGCATGCAACCCGCTATGGCCGGGAGTAATCGCCGGGAGCGCGCATGCAACCCGCTATGGCCGGGAGTAATCGCTGGGAGCGCGCATGCAACCCGCTATGGCGGGGAGTAATCACCGGGAGCGCGCATGCAACCCGCTATGGCGGGGAGTAATCGCCGGGAGCGCGCATGCAACCCGCTATGGCGGAGAGTTGAGCGCGCATGCTTGGCGGGAGTTGAGCGCGCACGCATGGCGGAGAGTTGAGTGCGCATGTGCTTTGCCTTAGTTGTGCTTAGGTATTTTTATGGTCCAGCTGCTCAATACGTAGGATGGATGCTATGAGTAATTTGAGCTAAGGCTCATATTATTGGGCTAAGGCCCTAACGTTTTAGAGTTAAAACTCGTTAACGCGTCTGAGCTTTAAGCTCGCGCATGTATGTTTTACTTCGTTTTATTTTTAGTTTGATGTCAATACAATGTTGTCATATTGCTCAAAATTAATAAAGGGAAGTGTGAAACATGTATGCAAAAGGTAATAGAACGCATGTTAAGAAAAAATAGAGCGTATCATTATTCATAATGGCTTAAAAAGCCTTGATTACGAACTTGACAACTTTTACATGAAAC
Source organism: Bidens hawaiensis (assembly GCF_021521415.1). Lineage (NCBI taxonomy): Eukaryota > Viridiplantae > Streptophyta > Magnoliopsida > Asterales > Asteraceae > Bidens > Bidens hawaiensis. The sequence goes on along the minus strand of NW_027497813.1, from coordinate 33,172 downwards.
ATTTTCTAAGTTGTGCTGCGTTCCATGTGCGCGGGATCTTCCATAGGTGGTGGAATGTTGATCCGCGGCTGTGCGCATGCATAGCGGCGGAGTGGTGATTCGCGGGCGCGCATGCATCGCGGCGAAGTCTTGATCCTCGGCAGTGCGCATGCCTGGAAGCAGAGACTTGATCTCTGGTGGCGTGCATGCATGGCAATAGAGTCTTAACCCTCGGCACTGCGCATGCATGGCGGCGGAGAGAGGACCCGCCGGCGCGCATGCATGGTGGCACGCAGGTGTTGACCCGCGGTAAATGACCCTCGGCACTGCGCATGCATGGCGTCGGGGTGTTCCTCCGATGCGGCGCATGCATGGCCGGGAGTGTTTGTCCGCAGCGCACTTGTATGGCGTCGGAGTGTTGATCTGCGGTGCGCGCATGCATGGAGGCGGAGTGGTGATCCAAGGTCGCGTATGCATGGCAGCGGAAGCTTGATCCTTGGTAGTGCGCATGCATGGCGGCGGAGTGGTGACTCGTGGGCGCACATGCATGGTGGCGAAGTCTTGATCTTCGGCACTACGCATGCATGGAAGCGGAGACTTGATCTCCGGTGGCACGCATGCATGGTAACAGAATCTTGATCCTCCGCAGTGCCCTTGCATGGCGGCGGAGTGGTGACTCGCGGGCGCGCATGCATGGCTGCGAAGTCTTCTGCGCAAAACCAAAGGCTTGGAGTCGTCCTCCAACCCACATGTTGTCTTCTAGAAGGTTGTCTGATGAGTACAATCATGGTTGTCCTTATCCTGATTTGGATTAGACTATTGTCTCATTTGTTGTGTGTCGCTTACGCGCAGCCTTTATGCGCCTATCCCGGGTTTGCGCAAGGTCTTCTCTTTATTCTCACATTAAATGTGTGTGTTGTGTGCATGTGATATGCGCCACACGCAGATGTTTCATGCGCTTGCGCATAGGTTTTGGCTTTGTGTCTTCATGAAATCCTGATTTCAAGCCTCTTGTCTATATCTTGTGGGTTGACCCGCCCCGCTCGATGTTAAGGCGGGTGCATACCCCTTCAAGCCCCCCCAGTCTAATGTGTGTCTTGTCTCGCGCGAGCGAGGTAAGATAGATATTAGACTTAATAGTTTGCTTTTTTTTTCTTGTTTATAAAGCAGACAAATCTGAAAGATTTTTGGATCTACAAATTGAAAGTTAGATCTGTAATTTTCAGTTTTTGGATCGTGTAAAAATTCCTCCTCGAAAATAGATCTGAAGCTCGGAGTGGAGAGAATTTAAAACCATCACAGATCCGGAGGCTTGACCGTCCGAATCAGGTAATTTCTTTTTAGGATCTACAAATCTTTTTCAGCTTCATTTTTGCACAGATCTGGAAGCATCTTTTAGATCTATGGATCCTTTTGAGCTTTAATAGAACAAATCTTGAAGCATCTTTCTGTAAACTTCCAGATCTGGATTTTTCTTGGGAGAAAAAAGAATCACAGATCTGAAATAATGGATGAACAGATCTGAGAACCGAGACGAAAATCGAAGGGTAGCTCGTTGCCGGTCCCACGGATGGCGCCAATGAAGAAACATGAAATGAATCTGACCTGGTCTAAGACGATGTTCCTCGGTGTTCGAGATAAACGAACCACGACTTCATCTTCTTCTCCGGTAGTTCGAGACCTGCCATAGAAATATGGGGGGTGTGGAGGTGACTGCTAAGAAATCTCGAGGATCTCTTGTTTACAGACACAAAAATGGTTATGGTGGTGGCTCTTATTGAGAACCCTTCCTTTAATAAGAAGGTGGAGACCTCCTTATATAGGGAGCCTCATGGCCACCATCATGGTACCCTAATGGGCCTAGCCCAGTTAGGGTTACCTCCACAAAACCCCCTCGGTCGCTTTCCTTTTGCAACATGTTACATGCATCTTCCCAAGATGGGTTGGAGTGGGTAATAACAGCCCCTGTGACATCGAATTCCAATGGTAAACCGTTGACAAGTTGAATAACTAATCGTTGTTCGGTTACCGGAGAATCAAGGTCGTTAAGTTGGCCTGCAATTTCTTTCAATTGTTGGCAATAGGCTTCCAAAGATGGCTCATTTCGAAGCTTTAAACTTACGAATTTTTGTTCCAATGCAGCGACCCGAGGGCCACGGTTATGAAAAAACTTTTTGACTCGGTTCCATGCTTCACATGCGGTAGAATCGTTTTCAAGGACTCGTTCAAGTAACTCGGGGGAGAGAGTGCCATAAATCCATTGTAGAACAATGGAATCGATCTTTTGCCAAGATGCAAAAGACGGTTCATCCTTGCCGGGAGCCGGTGTGCCATCAATGTGAGATAAGACTTCATAGCCTCGAGCGTGCAAGGTGAAGAGTTTGACCCATGAAGAATAGGTCAGTGTTTTCCCGTCTAATGTACGAACCTTATTTAGGATGTTCGTCACGGTATAGACGGGGTGGAGTGGGATTGGTTTGGGTACTGAATCTGTTTGTTGGTTATCTCCCATGATAGCAGGGGGGAAAGGATTATGACTGGTTGAATGAAGGTGACCGAAGTCAGCCGTATGCCTGCAGACCGAAGCCGGCGGCGGAATTAGGGTTGAGATTGTGAGGCTTTGATACCATGAAATATGTCAAACTGTCTGTCTTTCATTCCATACATTATTGTGTACATATACAAGAGATAGCAACTAATCAGGAGATATACACGGTAACTAAATCAATCTAATAATACAAAATATACATAACAAATATGCTTGACTAAGAACTTCTATTAAGTATCAACAACATTTATAAACCTAATAGAAATGATAAAATATTGTTTTATTATTGTTTGTGTTCAGTAAAGCTTCGATCATGAAGTGTAATTATAAAAAAGGTAAATTTCATGCATTGGTAACAATTGTAACGGTAATCATACTTTGTCATTGGCAGTGCTAGACAGATCTTTGGACATAGAATGTGAGACCTACTATTTTCTTTGTAAATACATTGTTGAGACCCGTTAAGTAAATCACTTGCCAGGTCATCAAATTCACCTACATTCGACGTGGAAACGAACTAGATATTCAAAAACACTTTTTACATATGATTTGTATAATACAGTTATGTAGATAAACTTTATCGTTTTTGTTAATAACTTACGTCTAGATTATGTTCATCGTCTTTCCCTAATAACTTTTTGGGCATTTAGTAGGTATCTCTAGCATTTCCAGTTTTCCACATTTATCTTGTGACAACTTTGATGCCACATGTATTTTTGTCAATCAAGTGTTTCACACTCACACGAAAACACATTGAAAAAGACTTTCAATTTGTCTAAAAGAACATTGCCAAAAACGAAAAACATGTTTTGTTCGTATACACGAGAATATTAATTTACAATATGTTCGATAAACCATTTTCCACCCCTCATTTTGCTTTATTTGTGGCCATATTTAGTTGCTACCGAGCTTATGTTAAAGACTTATAGCTGTTAATTTAAATTAAATAATATGTTACATAATAACAAAAATACATTACTTCAAATGGAAAACAAAACTTATAAATGCTTTATTTTGAAAATAACTTGGTTTTGTTAAAATGCATATAATATTGAGAAAGAAAGTTAAACAATGTTGAAACCACATACGAGCCTAAAAAATACTTTATTTTGAAAACTTGGTTTTCATTAAAATTTATATTTGAATTTTTATAAAAGAAAATAAACAAAAATGTTTATTTAGTTTTTAAAAAACTAACGATATAAAAAAAGCAAATTAAGTGTTAATTGAAATAATATAGTAAAAAGTAAATGTTTATAAACAGATAATAATTATAAAAATATTTATTTAGTAAAAAAAAACTAACGATATAGAAAAATAAAATTAAATGTTAAATGAAAAAATATAATAAATGTTTATAACGGAGAGGAATTTAAATTGGCTATGTTGTAAAGTAAAAATCACAATATTCGATTTTCAGAAAATCCAAATTAATTTAATTTAAATGAAAACCAAAAAAGACATTCACATGTTTCTAGATATGTACACGACTTTTATATATCTTAGTTTCATCCAAAAGGATGGAGAAGCTTGTACACGAAGTTACTAACCAGATCGAATGTAGCTTTTGATATATTTACCAAAAATAAAACACGTTTTATTGACTTTATTTCATAATAATAGTTTTGTCGGTAGAAAGAACTTTATTCAAGTATAATGCTAATGATTGTTTTATAGGAAACCATGAAACCGATATATGTGTGATACCGTTTGCTTATAACAAATTATAACAAATATTGTTGTGTACATTTTTCACGTATGTACAAAACCAATGATAACTCCGAAACTAATACCTAAGTATAGTTAGCTTTGGTGAGAGACATGATATGAGACTAGTTTTCAAATTTTCACGGCTTTGAAATAGATAATGTTTGATGATACGTTCGATTATCAGAACTAAAGGACTCATATTGGAGATTTGGATCATATAAAATATATACTATTTAACCTTAAATGTGCTAATTATGTTAAACTTTTAGAAACTTATATCGATAAAACTACTGAAAATGCAGCTAAACATTTGATATTTCAAACTGTAAGCTTTAAATTGAGTTTTAAGCAAAAGACACTTTAACACGTAATTCTAATCACATGAGAAACTAAACAAGTATGCTAACAAACCCGAAAACGCGTAACGAATGCTCCATGATTATAACACACGATTTTATAATCAGTTATGAGAATAAGATTATTCAATTACTGTATCATCCCGGAATAAAATTTTCTTTATCAAATTTGTTTAAGGGCCAAAGTCGGATAATATGAAGTTGAAAGGACTAAACCTACATATCTAAAGAATAACCCATAAGCAATTATAGTACTTCTTTATGTGGGCCCAAAAGAGATGGCTATTTTTGGAATTTGTTATGATGAAGCGGCGAATGACGTAGACCTCGTACGACACGCGGCGAATGTGATTAAGGATGTTTACCAGATGTACGACCAAGATTGTTCCACGTGTCAACGTCACAATAATACCCAAGTGACCATGCCTATTTATAGTAAGTGATTCCCCTAAAACTGGAATCATTGTCCTATTACACAGGCTATGTTTGGGCTGTGTTGCAACAATGGAAACCAAAGTAAAGTAATACAGTAATATTTTTATTTTGGAATGGTGAAAATTTATTAAATCGAAAGTTATGCAAAAGTTTAGCAATCGAAAAACACCATTAATAAGAAATCTACCACTCTAAAAAAAACTTCTTTGAATCTGATTTTAAATTTACTAGTATGTTCCATTCGCGCGTTGCGCGAGGAACTCGGTAATGTCCTCGAGTTTTAAATACAGATATACAAACAAATCATAACGACTATCACTTCGATTCAAAAAAATGTTTATCTAAATATAAAAAAACTTGGTTAACGAAACTTTTATACTTTATTGTGAATGTACGTTCGGTTTAACAACACGACATAGATGAAATAAACATGTCTTAACGGCATACTAAAAAATTTTTAAAAAATGAAACTTATATACTTTATTGTGAATACACATTCGTTTTAACAACGCGATAAAGATGAAATAAACATGTCGTACGGCATACTAAAAATCTATAAAAAAACAAAACTTATATACTTTATTATGAATACACATTCGTTTTAACGGCACGACGTAGATGAAATAAACTTGTCGTAACGACATACTAAAGATTTAAAAAAACTTCGTATGGTAGTCATTAAAAATAGTAACTTAAATAATAACAAAATAGAGAACATATTAAAACCACAAATATTTTAAGGGGCAAAATTAAACAAAGTTTAGCAAAAGAAAATGTTTGGGACCAAATTAAAAAAGTTTAGAACTTTGAGGGGAATAATTTAAAAAACTTAAAACTAAAGGGACTAAAGTATAATGATTATGATTATAATATATTAAGCTTTAATCATCATACACATGCTTTAAACCAGAAGGTCAGCTGCATTTTAGTTATAAAACTGTTAAAATTTCAATATTATTTAAGTATTTTAAACTTTTTATTATTCTTTTAATGGCCAATGAATAGAGGTCTGACTATTAAGGGTAACCAAATGCCAAAAAACGATCCCATATGCATGTGATTGCATACATCTCTATGTAGTCCAAGCTCAAACTCCATTATCAAAGAAAACTCGTCCCCCATGCCCATTATGGTAAACCAAAGTTCGAGTCCAATTCCAACCGAACTAGAGGTCTGTGATTGATACGATCCTATAATAAAAATATTATTATTTAAGTTTATCAATTATTAAGTTTTCTTATTATAGTCAAATTATATTTCCTTATTATTTATCTTTTTCTATTTTTATGTCTTTGTTTTCCTGTATATTGTAATCTCGTTTAAGAAAAAGAATAAGAAAGAATTATTATTTTGGATTATTTTCTCTTCTTCTCTTGTGTTATTGGGAGATTGACGGCTGTCTCGAATAAACCGTAACAATTGGTGCTTTCATCGAGCCTTAGCCTAGATGGCTTTGGAAGAACTCTTGTGGAAGCATCCACGATTACCTCTTTTTATTGGATCTAATCCCGTCCTATAGATCTCCCAAGCTGAACGATATTTTCTCTTTTTCCGATCTATGACGATGAGCGGTTTCCCTATATCATTGAATCCTTCGATGACGAACCATTCTGGTGGTTCAATGATTGGCTTTGAAGTTCGGATTTCCTCACCTGGGATGATTTCACTACAGCTATCCTTACTTATTCGACGTTAGTTCCATCAATGCAATGGCCAAGTCTGATAATGAAACCATTGTTAATGAGGAAGTTACTCAAAGATTGGGGGATGTGACCTTAGGTGGGCATGCAACTGGTAAATACAAGCAACAAAATTGTAATTTGATGGTTAATAAAGATGTTAATCAAATTTACAACAATACAATTAGTTTGTTGGTGCTGACACTGTTAAAAGGTGCAATAAGGCGGCTCGTGTTGCGCCCATTGTGGTGGTTCGTTGACATTGGCTCGAATAACACCGGAAGACTCAAATGGTGGCCACTATGGTGCTACGTTGAGACTGCCCCACTTGTCGTTGTACGACTCGAGTGGCAACCGCCATGGCAACGGCATTTCGTCCTTGAGGACAAGGACGTTTTCAAGGGATCGGGAATTGATACGATCCTATAATAAAATATTATTATTATTATTTAAGTTTATCAATTATTAAGTTTCCTTATTATAGTCAAATTATATTTCCTTATTGTTTATCTTTTTTTATTTTTATGTATTTGTTTTTCTATATATTATAATCTCGTTTAAGAAAAAGAATAAGAAAAAATTATTATTTTAAATTATTTTCTCTTCATATATTATGTTCTTGAGAGATTGACGGTTGTCTCCTTCAACCGAAATTTTCACTTTCTTCTATAATTTTTGTTGACATCAATAATATGTAATGTTTGTAGAGCTAAACTTATTGGCTTAAATTTTCTAATGCGAATAAATAAGTTATGTATTATGTTATAACAAAAACTAATATAAAATATTATAAAAATAAATAAAAAGCATACATAATTTACAAATTCTATTCGTCGTTGTTTGACAGGAATCGACACCGTAACAAAAGTGATATTAATTAAATTGTCACTACTAAACTTTATTGAATTAACATGCCACGGTTTATACAAATCTAATTTGCATATATACAAAGTATTATTTGTATGTTTTAGTGAAGGATTTAAAAGAAAAATTCATGGGCCAAATTATTATTCTTTTACGTAAAAGTATCTTAATATTTGCTCACATAAAACGAAGATGAAAACAATATTTTATACCAATTTTACACTTCGTCGACAAAGTTGAGAGGTAAACTAGTGTATCTTTAAGCCCTTCATATATTTGCCATTGCATGTATTTATATTTTACAATGACTCATTGACTATTAACCATGGGGATAGTCATTTTTAACATGATTCATAAAACTCAAGACAAATGCATTGGGGTTATAGTTATTTAGATCCACATGTTTGGGGGTGATGCTTATATGTCGAGTCATGCAACGTTGTCCATTTGATGACCCATACTTAGATTAGACTATGTGAGCAGCACCCACATGAGGAAGGCATACCACACGATGATGTGGTTGGATTCACACCATTTATGAGGTTAATTTTACACGCGTTCAAAGTCGAAGGTTCAAACCTGTAGCACAAACTGTGTTTTTGATTTTTTCCTGATAATTATTATATGAAACATATTAAATGCATATAGCGAGAAGGGACTCTTAGGTATTCTAGGCCGTTACGTCTAACCACCTATCCTAAAGTCAACGAGCTCTGATACCAATCTGTAACACCCCGACCAAAGGCGGATTATACATCGGGGCGCCACATATTGTTTCATTACTCGTGACACTACTGGGTGTCAATATTTAATAAATACATTCATTCGCGCACGCGCAAAGTAGACATAAGATAACATAAATCATCATAAATCAATATATTATAAATCATAATAATCGAACAGCAATAACTTGTCTTGATACATTTTAATCTAGGTCCAAAATAAAGAAAACTTCCTACGTGTCCACAAGCTCCAAAACAGCTACTGCAAACCTGAACATGTGTTAAAATAAAACGTCAAACACTTGCGTGTTGGTGAGAAATCAAGTTTAATACAATACATAGATAACAATAAATCTGCGCGCAACATGTGTATGTCTGGTTTTCAACAAGGGTGTAATCTGATCGGGACCAACTCTAAGATTCATAGACTGCCAGTGCTCACAATTGAGCTCACAAACAAGAAAGACTGTGCAAGTGTAAACAAAAGAGAAAATCATAAACGATTGTTCTCCCGTGTTCATCTAATGGTACCATGAGAACTGCGGAATAGACCGACAAGACGGTTAATGATCCACACATACAAATAAACAGCCAAGTCTACGTCCTCAACACATGGGATACTGCGCGACTAAAGTTCATAAACAAGTTTAAGACTCTAAGTTTGTATGAACACATGAACATCCCAAAACATTAAAAATAAAAAGGGATTAGGTACGAGATTACTCACTTGATAAACGATGCGGTGTAAGATAAAGCAAGAACCAACTTTAAACAAGCACAAGTTAACCTATAATTAAAGATTATTGTTTTAACGATTTGCTTTAAGTCTTGATTATAAGTTAGCATAATTAATAAGTAAATTATTATATATAATATATATTACCGGAAAAGCAGGGCAGAACAGAGAGGAAGACGAAGGCAGAGAGAGAGGAGACGGCAGAGGAAGAACAACGGCAAGGAGGAGGTTAAATTAAGTGTTTGTGTGTGATGTGTTAGGAAAAATAAGTTTATTATTTATAGGGAAACCCTAGGGAACACAATCCCTAGAAAAGGGGAAAAGATCTCCAAAAAGTAAAAGATTCCAAAAGCAAAAGATATCAAAAGATATGGCAGCTGCAGGGGACAAGGGAAAAGCTGACAGGCAACAGTAAAAGCATGGGCGGTTCAGATAAAGGTACGGGTCAAAGCATGGAAAAAAGCAGATCTCAAAAGATAATGTCAGTCACTTTTTCTGTCAACCAATGGGGTTGGTGCGCATGCTGCGCCGAAAGTAACTTTTCAGACATAAGGCAGGTTAGGTCAACAGCACAGAAGATAAGACAACATAAAAGCAAACGGCTAGATTAAACAGAAGAAAACTCAAAGGGTTTAGCGCGAGAAGGCTCGAGCGCACGCGCGAGGACGAAGGCTGACAGAACAAACCTTAGCGCGCCGCGGGAAGAACTATTATCCTTAGCGCGCCGCGGGAAGAATTACCATTCTTAGCGCGCCGCTGGAAGAATTACAATTCTTAGCGCGTCGCGGGAAGAACTACCGTTCTTAGCGCCCTGCGAGAACAGTTCGCCTCGCGTGTCGCAGGAACAACAGGTCTTCGCGCAGGCTTCCTTGTAAGGAGTCTGGCGCGTGGAGCTGCGCAGACAACCTTAGGCGGGAAGAAACAAAGGACAAGCAAAGAGTTAAGAGAAAAGGAGGTTCAAGGCGTAAGGGCGGAACGACGACAAGAGAGAGAAGGCGGAGAGAAGAAGAGGGACGGGACGGCGGGAAGGAAAAGAGAGGAAGAGGCGGAAGGAAAAGATTATTATTAAAAATAAAGTATAAGTATAAATAAATATTAAATCATAAAAGGAAGAGATCGGATAAGGGAAACGGGTACCTGGGTCGGGTCGGATTGGGGCAGATGTCACAGTCTCCCCTACTTTAAGAAATTTCGTCCCGAAATTTATCTCGAAGTAGGTTGCGCAGAGAACAGGTGCGGGTACTTGATCTTCATTTGATCTTCCCTTTCCCATGTAAACTCGGCTCCGCGCTTGGACTCCCAGCGAACTTTCACGATAGGGATATGACTGCGCTTGGTTTGCTTAACCTCGCGATCCATAATCTCAACAGGCTTCTCAACGAAATGCATAGATTCATCAACTCGAACTTCATCAAGTGGAATGTGAAGGTTCTCGTCAGCTAAACACTTCTTGAGATTGGATACATGGAACGTTGGATGCACATTACTGAGCGCGGGCGGCAGGTCTAGTCTGTAGGCAACTTTTCCTACACGCGCGAGAATCTTAAATGGTCCAACATATCGAGGAGCAAGCTTGCCTTTCTTCCCAAAGCGGACAACACCTTTCCAGGGCGACACTTTGAGGAGAACAAGATCACCAACTTGAAATTCGAGAGGCTTTCGCCTGCGATCTGCGTAACTCTTCTGTCGGCTTCTGGCAGTCAGCAGATGATCACGGATCTCGGCGATTTTATCGGTTGTCTCTTGAACAAGTTCGGGTCCTGTGATTTGAGTTTCACCCACTTCGCTCCAACAAATCGGGGAGCGGCACTTACGACCGTAAAGTGCTTCAAATGTGGCCATACCAATACTGGAATGATAGCTGTTATTATAAGAGAACTCGATCAAAGGCAGGTGTGAATCCCAATTACCTCCAAAATCAAGAACACAAGATCGGAGCATATCCTCAAGAGTTTGAATAGTTCGCTCAGACTGTCCGTCAGTCTGAGGATGATATGCAGTACTCATGTCCAAGCGAGTTCCTAGCGCAGATTGGAGAGATTTCCAAAAGCGAGATATAAAACGGCCATCGCGATCGGATATGATGCTCAAAGGAGTACCATGGCGGCAGACAATTTCCTTGACATAAAGCTGCGCGAGTTGCTCAACACGGTAGTTTTCACGAATGGGCAGAAAGTGAGCAGACTTAGTCAAACGATCCACTATTACCCAAATGCTATCATGTTTGCTTGCTGTCAAAGGTAACTTGGTAATAAAGTCCATCGCTATACCTTCCCATTTCCACGTAGGAATTTCTGGTTGTTCGAGCAAACCAGATGGGCGTTGGTGTTCAGCTTTTACTTTAGAACAAGTCAGGCATTTAGCTACGAACACAGCAATATCCTTTTTCATACCGGGCCACCAATAAGTAATGCGCAAATCCTTGTACATCTTATCAGCGCCAGGATGAACGGAATATCGAGATTTGTGCGCTTCACTCAGGATATCAGCGCGAAGATTCTCATCAAAGGGAATCCAGATGCGATTGAGATAGCAGAGAATTCCACTCAGATTAGGCACCAAAATGCGCTTCCGCGCCACACGCTAACTCGGCGCGAAGGTTACCATTACTGATGGATGCGCGCTGCGCGTCGCGAATGCGTGATTCAAGATTGCTCTGAATCGGCGCAAAGTGAAGCTGCGTGTGCGGCATAATACAGTTAAGCTGGCAGGGTTTTCGGCTGAGCGCATCGGCTACCACATTAGCCTTACCAGGATGATACCGGATCTCACAATCGTAATCGCTGATGAGTTCGTTCCATCGGCGTTGCCTCATGTTAAGTTCCTTTTGGTCAAAGATATGCTGAAGGCTTTTATGGTCAGTGTAGAGGATGCACTTAGTACCATAAAGGTAGTGTCTCCAGATCTTCAAGGCGAAAACAACTGCGCCTAGTTCGAGGTCGTGAGTTGTATAATTCTTTTCATGAACCTTGAGTTGCCTTGATGCGTAAGCGATAACCTTGCCTCGTTGCATAAGAACACAACCGAGACCTTGGTTGGATGCATCGCAATACACGACAAAATCATCATTACCCTCAGGTAGCGCAAGAACAGGAGCTTCACACAACAAACGCTTGAGCGTCAGAAAGGCTTCTTCTTGCTTCGAGCCCCAAATATACGGTTTACCTTTGTGCGTCAGAGCTGTTAAAGGCAAAGCGATCTTCGAGAAGTTCGAAATGAAGCGCCGGTAATAACCAGCTAAGCCCAGAAAGGAACGGATCTCGGTAGGAGTGGATGGCGTAATCCAGTTCTTGATTGCTTCAATCTTGGATGGGTCGACATGAATACCCATCTTGTTTACAACATGACCACGAAACTGTACTTCATCCGACCAGAATTCACACTTGGAGAGCTTAGCAAAGAGCTGCTCGGTTCTAAGCTTTTGCAACACCAACCGGAGATGTTGCTCATGATCGGCCTTGGTCTTAGAATAAATCAGAACGTCATCGATAAACACAATCACGAATTTATCCAAGAAAGGCCTACACACCCGATTCATTAGATCCATGAAAACGGCGGGTGCGTTGGTTAAACCGAAGGACATGACCAAGAATTCAAAATGGCCATAGCGAGTTCGAAAAGCAGTCTTCGGAACATCTTCATCGCGGATGCGCAACTGGTGATAGCCAGAGCGGAGATCAATCTTGGAAAAACAAGAGGCACCTTGGAGTTGATCAAAGAGGTCGTCAATACGCGGTAAGGGATACCGGTTCTTGATGGTGAGTTTGTTCAACTCGCGGTAATCGATACACATGCGGAACGAACCATCTTTCTTTTTAACGAACAACACCGGAGCACCCCAGGGCGAAGAGCTAGGGCGAATGAATCCTTTAGCGGTCAACTCTTGAAGTTGACTTGCCAATTCTTGCATTTCAGCGGGTGCAAGACGATAAGGAGATTTAGCTACGGGGGAAGCACCAGGGACAAGATCAATACGGAACTCGACTTCACGAGCGGGAGGGATACCAGGAAGATCATCAGGAAAAACTTCAGGGAAATCACGCACAACAGGGATATCGCGAAGCTTCTTTCCTTCATCGGGTTTAACCACATGGGCTAAAAATGCAATACACCTTTTCCGCATGAGCCTTCGGGCTTCGGCGCAAGACATAAGCTTAAGACCACTGGAGGGTTTCTCGCCATAGATATGAAGATCACCATTTTCTCGAGGTATGCGAATCATCTTCTTGGCGCAAATAACTTCGGCGCGATTATTCGAGAGCCAGTCCATACCAATAATAACATCGAAACTTCCAAGAGGCATGGGGATGAGGTCGATCAGAAAATCGTTTTCGTTAAGGTTAAGCGTGCAATCTTTAATCACTGAGTTAATCAAAACAGTTTCACCATTAGCCAATTCAACTGAAAAATTTTCTTTTAAGTTATCGCGCGGTCGCGCAAGCTTCTGCTCAAAGGCGCGAGAGATAAAACTTCGATCGGCGCCAGTATCAAAAAGTACAGAAGCATAAAATCCGTTAAGCAAAAATGTACCATTAACTACGTCATTATTCGCTTGCGCTTGGTGCGCGGTTATGTTAAAAGCTCGTCCGCGCGCCACTTGGTTCGAAATTTGGTTCACCGGATTCGCTTGCGTAATCTGAACTTGTAGTCTCGGGCACGCGTTCCGGAAATGACTGGGATCACCGCAGTTGAAGCACGATCTGGGTCGTGGGTTTTGGTAGGTTGGTTGTGGGTTCTGCGGGTAGACTGGTGGTGTTGGCGCAATTGGATTGGCAGGAAGGACTCTACAGTTTTCTGCAAGGTGACCAGCGCGGCCACATCGGTGACAAAGTCGACACGAGGTTTGGGTTGGATGGTGAAATCTACAGGTTGGGCAAAAGGGGTGGTTTCCTGTGTAAGGTTTCTTAGTTGGCGGGGCAGGGAGTACGGGATTGGTTAGGGCATAGTTGTGGGCTACAGGAGGAGTTGGGTAAGTCGACAGTGGGTTAGGCGCGTAAACTGGAGGTTGATAGGCGGGTTGCTGGACAATGGCGGGCTGGTAAGCGCATAGGCTTTGCGCCTGCGCTTGAGGTTGTTACGGTTTGAGGGTTATGGCTTGGTTTCTGTTGGTTCAGGGGCAGTTTTGGTGGGTTTAGTCTTCTCAGTTCCCCGCAGGAACAGGGTTCCTGCTCTGACATGGTTGTCGCTGAGCACAGCGGCCAACTCAATGGCGTCAGAGAGCGTTGCTGGGTTTCTGGCCCATACAGAATCTTGAATTTCCATGGGGAGACCCCCAAGGAATTTCTCGATGGCTCGGCGGGAAGGGGTAACAAGGTGAGGGACAAGCAGGCTTAGTTCATGGAAGCGCGTCGCGTACTCGCGCGCTTCACCACTGTATTGCTTAAGATTCCAAAATTCTTCTTCCAGGCGCTTAACTTCGTTGGGAGGGCAGAATTCTCGCGTCAAAATTGTAACACCCCGACCAAAGGCGGATTATACATCGGGGCGCCACATATTGCTTCATTACTCGCGACACTATTGGTGTCAATATTTATTAATACACATTTTATCGCGCACGCGCAGCGGGGAAAATAAAGAACATAAATCAAACATAAATCAATATATTATAAATTATAACATTCAAACAACATTAACTTGTCTTGATACATTTTAATTCTAGGTCCAAAAGTAAAAACGTCCTACGTGTCCACAAGCTCCAAAACAGCTACTGCAAACCTGAACATGTGTTAAAATAAACGTCAAACACTTGCGTGTTGGTGAGAAATCAAGTTTTAATACAATACATAGATAATCAATAATCTGCGCGCAACACGTGTATGTCTGGTGTTTAACAAGGGTGCAATCAGATTGTGATCAAGCCTAGATAGATCATAGCTCCTAGTTCATAGTTCAATCCGTGCTCCCAATTGAGCACAAAAACGAGAAAACATCTGTGCAAGTGTAAACAAAGAAAACCGTAAACGATAGGTCTCCCGTGTTCATCTAATGGATCCATGAAAACTTCGGAATAGGCCGAACAAAGCGGTTAATGATACATACATACAAATAAACAGCCAAGTAAACGTCCTCAACACATGGGATACTGCGCGACTAAAGTTCATAAACAAGTTTAAGACTCTAAGTTTGTATGAACACATGAACATCCCAAAACATTTAAAAGCAAAAAGGGATTAGGTACGAGATTACTCACTTGATAAACGATGCGGTGTAAGATAAAGCAAGAACCAACTTTAAACAAGCACAAGTTAACCTATAAATAAGATTATTGTTTTAATGATTGGTTTTAAGTCTTGATTATGAGTTAGCATAATTAATAAGTAAATTATTATATATAATATATATATTACCGAAAAAGCAGGGCAGAACAGGGAGGAAGACGGAGGCAGAGAGGAAGACGGCAGAGAGAGCAAGGGGCAAGAGAACAGGAGAGATTAAGTGTTTTGTGTGTGTAGTGTTAGGAAAAATAATACTATTATTTATAGAGAAACCCTAGGAGACACAATCCCTAGAAAAGGGGAAAAGATCTCAAAAAGCAAAAGATTCCAAAAGCAAAAGATATCAAAAGATATGGCAGCAAGGAAAAAGAGAAAAAGGCTGACAGGATTCAGAAAAAGGCATGGGAGAGGACAGATAAAGTTACTGGTCAAGCATGGCAAAAGCAGATCTCAAAAGATAATGTCAGTCACTTTTTCTACCAACCAATGGGGTTGGTACGCATGCTGCGCCGAAAGTAACTATTCAGACATTAGATAGGTTAGGTCAACAGCTCAGAAGATAAGACAACACAAAAGCATACAGGCTGGAATAAACAGAAGATACAAGGGTTAAGCGCGAGAAGGCTGACACAGAAGGTCAAGAGAGCGCGAGCGCGAAGGCTGGCACAACAATCCTTAGCGCACTGCGGGAAGAATCACAAATCCTTAGCGCGCTGCGTGAAGAACCTAGAATTCTAAGCGCATCGCGGGAAGAACATACATTCTTAGCGCATTGCGGGAAGAACATTCATTCTTAGCGCGCTGCGAGAAGAGTTCTCTTCACACATCGCAGGAACAAGATGTCTTCACGCAGGCTTCCATGTAAGGAGTCTGGCGCGTGGAGCTGCAGACATCCTTATGCGGGAAGAACCAAAGGACAAGCAAAGAGTTAGAAGAGAGGGAAACAAGGCTTAAGGGCGGGACGGCGACAAGAGGGAAAAGAAGGCGGAAAGAGAGAAGAAGAGGGACGGGACGGCGGAAAGAAAGAGAGAGAAAGAGGCGGGAAGGAAAAGTATATTATTATTATTACAAGTAAAATATAAGTATAAATAAATATTAAATCATAAAAGAAAGAGATCGGATCAGAGAAACGGGTACCTGGGTCGGGTCGGATCGGGGCAGATGTCACAGTCTCCCCTACTTTAAGAAATTTCGTCCCGAAATTTATCTCGAAGTAGGTTGCGCAGAGAACAGGTGCGGGTACTTGATCTTCATTTGATCTTCCCTTTCCCATGTAAACTCGGCTCCGCGCTTGGACTCCCAACGAACTTTCACGATAGGGATACGACTGCGCTTGGTTTGCTTAACCTCGCGATCCATAATCTCAACAGGCTTCTCAACGAAATGCATAGATTCATCAACTTGAACTTCATCAAGTGGGATGTGAAGGTTCTCGTCAGCTAAACACTTCTTAAGATTGGATACATGGAACGTTGGATGCACATTACTGAGCGCGGGCGGCAGGTCAAGTCTGTAGGCAACTTTTCCCACACGCGCGAGAATCTTGAATGGACCAACATAACGAGGAGCAAGCTTACCTTTCTTCCCAAAGCGGACAACACCTTTCCAAGGCGACACTTTGAGGAGAACAAGATCACCAACTTGAAATTCGAGAGGCTTCCGCCTACGATCTGCGTAACTCTTCTGTCGGCTTCTGGCAGTCAGCAGATGATCACGGATCTTGGCGATTTTATCGGTTGTCTCTTGAACAAGTTCGGGTCCTGTGATTTGAGCTTCACCCACTTCGCTCCAACAAATCGGGGAGCGGCACTTACGACCGTAAAGTGCTTCAAATGGGGCCATACCGATACTGGAATGATAGCTGTTGTTATAAGAGAACTCGACCAAAGGCAGGTGTGAATCCCAATTACCTCCAAAATCAAGAACACAAGATCGGAGCATATCCTCAAGAGTTTGAATAGTTCGCTCAGACTGACCGTCAGTCTGAGGATGATATGCCGTACTCATGTCCAAGCGAGTTCCTAGCGCAGATTGGAGAGATTTCCAAAAGCGAGATATAAAACGGCCATCGCGATCGGATATGATGCTCAAAGGAGTACCATGGCGGCAGACGATTTCCTTGACATAAAGCTGCGCGAGATGCTCAACACGGTAGTTTTCACGAATGGGCAGAAAGTGAGCAGACTTAGTCAATCGATCCACTATTACCCAAATGCTATCATGTTTGCTTGCTGTCAAAGGTAACTTGGTAATAAAGTCCATCGCTACACATTCCCATTTCCACGTAGGAATTTCTGGTTGTTCGAGCAAACCAGATGGGCGTTGGTGTTCAGCTTTTACTTTAGAACAAGTCAGGCATCTAGCTACGAACACAGCAATATCCTTTTTCATACCGGGCCACCAATAAGTAATGCGCAAATCCTTGTACATCTTATCAGTGCCAGGATGAATAGAATACCGAGATTTGTGCGCTTCACTCAGGATATCAGCGCGAAGATTCTCATCAAAGGGAACCCAGATGCGATTAAGATAGCAGAGAATTCCACTCAGATTAGGGACAAAGAGCGCTTCCGCGCCACACGCTAACTCGGCGCGAAGGTTACCCTTACTGATGGATGCGCGCTGCGCGTCACGAATACGCGATTCAAGGTTGCTTTGGATCGGCGCGAAGTGAAGCTGGGTGCGCGGCAAGATACAGTTAAGCTGGCAGGGTTTTCGGCTGAGCGCATCGGCTACCACATTAGCCTTACCAGGATGATACCGGATCTCACAATCGTAATCGCTGATGAGTTCGTTCCATCGGCGTTGCCTCATGTTAAGTTCCTTCTGATCAAAGATATGCTGAAGGCTTTTATGGTCAGTGTAAAGGATACACTTAGTACCATAAAGGTAGTGTCTCCAGATTTTCAAGGCAAAAACAACTGCACCAAGTTCGAGGTCGTGAGTTGTATAATTCTTTTCATGAACCTTAAGTTGCCTTGATGCGTAAGCGATAACCTTGCCTCGTTGCATAAGAACACAACCGAGACCTTGGTTGGATGCATCGCAATACACGACAAAATCATCATTACCCTCAGGTAGCGCAAGAACAGGAGCTTCACACAACAAACGCTTGAGCGTTAGAAAGGCTTCTTCTTGCTTCGAGCCCCAAATATATGGTTTACCTTTGTGCGTTAGAGCTGTTAAAGGCAAAGCGATCTTTGAGAAGTTCGAAATAAATCGCCGGTAATAACCAGCTAAGCCCAGAAAGGAACGGATCTCGGAAGGAGAGGATGGCGTAATCCAGTTCTTGATTGCTTCAATCTTGGATGGGTCGACATGAATACCCATCTTGTTTATAACATGACCAAGAAACTGTACTTCATCAGACCAGAATTCACACTTGGAAAGCTTAGCATAGAGTTGCTCAGCTCTAAGCTTTTGCAATACCAATCGGAGATGTTGCTCATGCTCGGCCTTGGTCTTAGAATACACCAGAACATCATCGATAAACACAATCACGAATTTATCCAAGAAAGGCCTACACACCCGATTCATTAGATCCATGAAAACGGCGGGTGCGTTGGTTAGACCGAAGGACATGACCAAGAATTCAAAATGGCCATAACGAGTTCGAAAAGCAGTCTTCGGAACATCTTCATCGCGGATGCGCAACTGGTGATAGCCAGAGCGGAGATCAATCTTCGAGAAACAAGAGGCACCTTGGAGTTGATCAAAGAGGTCGTCAATACGCGGTAAGGGATACCGGTTTTTAATGGTGAGTTTGTTCAACTCGCGGTAATCTATACACATGCGAAACGATCCATCTTTCTTTTTAACGAACAACACCGGAGCACCCCAGGGCGAAGAGCTAGGGCGAATGAATCCTTTAGCAGTCAACTCTTGAAGTTGGCTGGCCAATTCTTGCATCTCAGCGGGTGCAAGACGGTAAGGAGATTTAGCTACGGGGGAAGCACCAGGGACAAGATCAATACGGAACTCGACTTCACGAGCGGGAGGGATACCAGGAAGATCATCAGGAAAAACTTCAGGGAAATCACGCACAACAGGGATATCGCGAAGCTTCTTTTCTTCAGCAGGTTTAACCACATGAGCTAGAAATGCAATACACTTCTTCCGCATGAGTCTTTGGGCTTCGGCGCAAGACATAAGTTTAAGACCACTGGAGGGTTTTTCGCCGTAAATATGAAGATCACCATTTTCTCGAGGTATGCGAATCAATTTCTTGGCGCAAATAACTTCGGCGCGATTCTTCGAGAGCCAGTCCATACCTATGATAACATCAAAGCTTCCAAGAGGCATAGGGATGAGGTCAATTAGAAAATCGTTTTCGTTAAGATTAAGCGTACAATCTTTAATCACTGAGTTAATTAAAATAATTTCACCATTAGCCAATTCAACTGAAAAATCTTCTTTTAAGTTATCGCGCGGTCGCGCAAGCTTCTGCTCGAAGGCGCGAGAGATAAAACTTCGATCGGCGCCAGTATCAAAAAGTATAGAAGCATAAAATCCGTTAAGCAAAAATGTACCATTAACTACGTCATTATTCGCTTGCGCTTGGTGCGCGGTTATGTTAAAAGCTCGTCCACGCGTCACTTGGTTTGAAATCTGGTTCACCGGATTCGCTTGTGTAATCTGAACTTGTAGTCTTGGGCACGCGTTCCGGAAATGACTGGGATCACCGCAGTTAAAGCACGATCTGGGTCGTGGGTTTTGGTATGTTGGTTGTGGGTTCTGCGGGTAAACTGGTGGTGTTGGCGCAATTGGATTGGCGGGAGGGACTCTACAGAACTCAGCAGAGTGACCAACGCGGCCACATCGGTTACATTGACGACACGGGGTTTGGGTTGGGTGGTGAAGTCTACAGGTTGGGCAAAAGGGTTGATTTCCTGTGTAAGGTTTCTTAGTTGGCGGGGCAGGGAGTGCTGGGTTGGTTAAGGCATAGTTGTGGACTACAGGAGGTGTTGGGTAGGCTGACAGAGGGTTAGGCGCGTAAACTGGGGGTTGGTAAGCGGGTTGCTGGACAATGGGCGGGTTGGTAAGCGCATAGGCCTTGCGCCTGCGCTTGAGGTTGTTACGGTTTGAGGGTTCTGGTTTGGTTTCTGTTGGTTCAGGGGCAGTCTTGGTGAGTTTGGTCTTCTCAGTTCCCCGCAGGAACAGGGTTCCTGCTCTGACATGGTTGTCGCTGAGCACAGCGGCCAACTCAATGGCGTCAGAGAGGGTAACTGGGTTTCTGGCCCATACAGAATCTTGAATTTCCATGGGGAGACCCCCAAGGAATTTCTCGATTGCTCGGCGTGAAGGGGTAACAAGGTGAGGGACCAGTAAGCTTAGCTCGTGGAAGCGCGTCGCGTACTCGCGCGCTTCGCCACTGTATTGCTTTAAGTTCCAGAATTCTTCCTCCAGGCGCTTCACTTCGTTGGGAGGGCAGAATTCTCGCGTAAGAATTTCCTTGAATTCCTCCCATGACATGCTAGAAGCAGCCTCTGCGCCACGCGCATGAGCTACTCCATTCCACCATGTAAGCGCTCTGGATTCCAGGACACTGGAAGCATATAGGGTTCGTCTGTCTGAGGGGCATTGGGTGTGAAGGAAAGTGTTTTCTATTTTCTCAAGCCACTGGAGCATCACGGTGGCTCCTTCAAGACCTGTGAACTTTGGAGGGTTACCCGCGTTAAAGGATTTAATGTTATAACTGGAGGTGTTGGTATTGTTTTGGCTCAAAGCTTGGGCTATCGCGGCGGCCATTTCCTGGGAACGTTGCTGTCTACGCATGCGCGAGGCTTCTCTTCTCTGAAATCGGCGAGATAGCGGAGGCATTCTATAAAAATTTTAATTTTAGTTAATATCTTGGTTTTAGCGCAAAGTTTTAATCTTATAAAGCTTGGTTTCACGGAGTCAGTTACAGTCAACAGTTAAAGTAAAATAAATGATCCTAAATGCAGACTTAATAAAGGTAACAAATTCGAATCAAGAATCGACAATTCATGTATCACCATGACTTTCCGAATTCCCAATTTAAAATATACGAGCAAACGAGCATTGGAGATTGACGATTCATGTATCACCATGACTTTTCAATCCTCAATATAAAATATACAAGAAAATGAGTATTGGAGGTTGACAATTCATGTATCACCATGACTTTTCAAGTCTCCAACCTCAGAACATAATCGTAAATGGAAATTGAAAATCAACTATTCATGTATCACCATGACTTTTCGGATTTTCAATCCCAACAAACGAATATGTAAGTAAAATCAATAAAAATCGAAATTCACAAAAATCGAAATATCGCGGAATAAAATCATATACTGCGCAAGCGCGAGCATATTCATAAATAACGAGTAATTAACAATAAGCGCGCAAACATGAGATTTCTCTCATGCGCGAGAAGGGACTCTTAGGTATTCTAGGCCGTTACGTCTAACCACCTATCCTAAAGTCAACGAGCTCTGATACCAATCTGTAACACCCCGACCAAAGGCGGATTATACATCGGGGCGCCACATATTGCTTCATTACTCGCGACACTATTGGTGTCAATATTTATTAATACACATTTTATCGCGCACGCGCAGCGGGGAAAATAAAGAACATAAATCAAACATAAATCAATATATTATAAATTATAACATTCAAACAACATTAACTTGTCTTGATACATTTTAATTCTAGGTCCAAAAGTAAAAACGTCCTACGTGTCCACAAGCTCCAAAACAGCTACTGCAAACCTGAACATGTGTTAAAATAAACGTCAAACACTTGCGTGTTGGTGAGAAATCAAGTTTTAATACAATACATAGATAATCAATAATCTGCGCGCAACACGTGTATGTCTGGTGTTTAACAAGGGTGCAATCAGATTGTGATCAAGCCTAGATAGATCATAGCTCCTAGTTCATAGTTCAATCCGTGCTCCCAATTGAGCACAAAAACGAGAAAACATCTGTGCAAGTGTAAACAAAGAAAACCGTAAACGATAGGTCTCCCGTGTTCATCTAATGGATCCATGAAAACTTCGGAATAGGCCGAACAAAGCGGTTAATGATACACACATACAAATAAACAGCCAAGTAAACGTCCTCAACACATGGGATACTGCGCGACTAAAGTTCATAAACAAGTTTAAGACTCTAAGTTTGTATGAACACATGAACATCCCAAAACATTTAAAAGCAAAAAGGGATTAGGTACGAGATTACTCACTTGATAAACGATGCGGTGTAAGATAAAGCAAGAACCAACTTTAAACAAGCACAAGTTAACCTATAAATAAGATTATTGTTTTAATGATTGGTTTTAAGTCTTGATTATGAGTTAGCATAATTAATAAGTAAATTATTATATATAATATATATATTACCGAAAAAGCAGGGCAGAACAGGGAGGAAGACGGAGGCAGAGAGGAAGACGGCAGAGAGAGCAAGGGGCAAGAGAACATGAGAGATTAAGTGTTTTGTGTGTGTAGTGTTAGGAAAAATAATACTATTATTTATAGAGAAACCCTAGGAGACACAATCCCTAGAAAAGGGGAAAAGATCTCAAAAAGCAAAAGATTCCAAAAGCAAAAGATATCAAAAGATATGGCAGCAAGGAAAAAGAGAAAAAGGCTGACAGGATTCAGAAAAAGGCATGGGAGAGGACAGATAAAGTTACTGGTCAAGCATGGCAAAAGCAGATCTCAAAAGATAATGTCAGTCACTTTTTCTACCAACCAATGGGGTTGGTACGCATGCTGCGCCGAAAGTAACTATTCAGACATTAGATAGGTTAGGTCAACAGCTCAGAAGATAAGACAACACAAAAGCATACAGGCTGGAATAAACAGAAGATACAAGGGTTAAGCGCGAGAAGGCTGACACAGAAGGTCAAGAGAGCGCGAGCGCGAAGGCTGGCACAACAATCCTTAGCGCACTGCGGGAAGAATCACAAATCCTTAGCGCGCTGCGTGAAGAACCTAGAATTCTAAGCGCATCGCGGGAAGAACATACATTCTTAGCGCATTGCGGGAAGAACATTCATTCTTAGCGCGCTGCGAGAAGAGTTCTCTTCACACATCGCAGGAACAAGATGTCTTCACGCAGGCTTCCATGTAAGGAGTCTGGCGCGTGGAGCTGCAGACATCCTTATGCGGGAAGAACCAAAGGACAAGCAAAGAGTTAGAAGAGAGGGAAACAAGGCTTAAGGGCGGGACGGCGACAAGAGGGAAAAGAAGGCGGAAAGAGAGAAGAAGAGGGACGGGACGGCGGAAAGAAAGAGAGAGAAAGAGGCGGGAAGGAAAAGTATATTATTATTATTACAAGTAAAATATAAGTATAAATAAATATTAAATCATAAAAGAAAGAGATCGGATCAGAGAAACGGGTACCTGGGTCGGGTCGGATCGGGGCAGATGTCACAAAAATTTCTTTGAATTCCTCCCATGTCATGCTAGAAGCAGCTTCGGCGCCACGCGCATGAGCTACTCCATTCCACCATGTAAGCGCTCTAGATTCCAGGACACTAGAAGCATATAGGGTTCGTCTGTCTGAGGGGCATTGGGTGTGGAGGAAAGTGTTTTCTATCTTCTCGAGCCATTGGAGCATCACGGTGGCTCCTTCAAGACCTGTGAACTTTGGAGGGTTACCCGCATTAAAGGACTTAATGTTATAACTGGAGGTATTAGCATTGTTTTGGTTTAAGGCTTGGGCTATTGCGGCGGCCATTTCCTGGGAACGTTGCTGCGATCGTCTGCGCGAGGCTTCTCTCCTCTGATGACGGCGAGATAGCGGAGGCATTCTATAAAAGTTTTAATTTTTGTTAATATCTTGGTTTTAGCGCAAAGTATAACCTTATAAAGCTTGGTTTCGCGGAGTCAGTTACTGTCAAAAGTTAAAGTAAAATAAATGACCCTAAATGCAGACTTAATAAAGGTAACAAATTCGAATCAAGAATCGACAATTCATGTATCACCATGACTTTCCGAATTCCCAATTTAAAATATACGAGCAAACGAGTATTGGAGATTGACGATTCATGTATCACCATGACTTTTCAATCCTCAATATAAAATATACAAGAAAATGAGTATTGGAGGTTGACAATTCATGTATCACCATGACTTTTCAAGTCTCCCATCTCAGAACATAATCGTAAATGGAAATTGAAAATCAACTATTCATGTATCACCATGACTTTTCGGATTTCCAAATCCAACAAACGAATATGTAAGTAAAATCAATAAAAATCGAAATTCAACAAAAATCGAAATATCGCGAAATAAAACATAAAATCATATACTGCGCAAGCGCGAGCATATTCATAAATAACGAGTAATTAACAATAAGCGCGCAAACATGAGATTTCTCTCATGCGCGAGAAGGGACTCTTAGGTATTCTAGGCCGTTACGTCTAACCACCTATCCTAAAGTCAACGAGCTCTGATACCAATCTGTAACACCCCGACCAAAGGCGGATTATACATCGGGGCGCCACATATTGTTTCATTACTCGTGACACTATTGGGTGTCAATATTTAATAAATACATTCATTCGCGCACGCGCAAAGTAGACATAAGATAACATAAATCATCATAAATCAATATATTATAAATCATAATAATCGAACAGCAATAACTTGTCTTGATACATTTTAATCTAGGTCCAAAATAAAGAAAACTTCCTACGTGTCCACAAGCTCCAAAACAGCTACTGCAAACCTGAACATGTGTTAAAATAAAACGTCAAACACTTGCGTGTTGGTGAGAAATCAAGTTTAATACAATACATAGATAACAATAAATCTGCGCGCAACATGTGTATGTCTGGTTTTCAACAAGGGTGTAATCTGATCGGGACCAACTCTAAGATTCATAGACTGCCAGTGCTCACAATTGAGCTCACAAACAAGAAAGACTGTGCAAGTGTAAACAAAAGAGAAAATCATAAACGATTGTTCTCCCGTGTTCATCTAATGGTACCATGAGAACTGCGGAATAGACCGACAAGACGGTTAATGATCCACACATACAAATAAACAGCCAAGTCTACGTCCTCAACACATGGGATACTGCGCGACTAAAGTTCATAAACAAGTTTAAGACTCTAAGTTTGTATGAACACATGAACATCCCAAAACATTAAAAATAAAAAGGGATTAGGTACGAGATTACTCACTTGATAAACGATGCGGTGTAAGATAAAGCAAGAACCAACTTTAAACAAGCACAAGTTAACCTATAATTAAAGATTATTGTTTTAACGATTTGCTTTAAGTCTTGATTATAAGTTAGCATAATTAATATGTAAATTATTATATATAATATATATTACCGGAAAAGCAGGGCAGAACAGAGAGGAAGACGAAGGCAGAGAGAGAGGAGACGGCAGAGGAAGAACAACGGCAAGGAGGAGGTTAAATTAAGTGTTTGTGTGTGATGTGTTAGGAAAAATAAGTTTATTATTTATAGGGAAACCCTAGGGAACACAATCCCTAGAAAAGGGGAAAAGATCTCCAAAAAGTAAAAGATTCCAAAAGCAAAAGATATCAAAAGATATGGCAGCTGCAGGGGACAAGGGAAAAGCTGACAGGCAACAGTAAAAGCATGGGCGGTTCAGATAAAGGTACGGGTCAAAGCATGGAAAAAGCAGATCTCAAAAGATAATGTCAGTCACTTTTTCTGTCAACCAATGGGGTTGGTGCGCATGCTGCGCCGAAAGTAACTTTTCAGACATAAGGCAGGTTAGGTCAACAGCACAGAAGATAAGACAACATAAAAGCAAACGGCTAGATTAAACAGAAGAAAACTCAAAGGGTTTAGCGCGAGAAGGCTCGAGCGCACGCGCGAGGACGAAGGCTGACAGAACAAACCTTAGCGCGCCGCGGGAAGAACTATTATCCTTAGCGCGCCGCGGGAAGAATTACCATTCTTAGCGCGCCGCGGGAAGAATTACAATTCTTAGCGCGTCGCGGGAAGAACTACCGTTCTTAGCGCGCTGCGAGAACAGTTCGCCTCGCGTGTCGCAGGAACAACAGGTCTTCGCGCAGGCTTCCTTGTAAGGAGTCTGGCGCGTGGAGCCGCGCAGACAACCTTAGGCGGGAAGAAACAAAGGACAAGCAAAGAGTTAAGAGAAAACGAGGTTCAAGGCGTAAGGGCGGAACGACGACAAGAGAGAGAAGGCAGAGAGAAGAAGAGGGACGGGACGGCGGGAAGGAAAAGAGAGGAAGAGGCGGAAGGAAAAGATTATTATTAAAAATAAAGTATAAGTATAAATAAATATTAAATCATAAAAGGAAGAGATCGGATAAGGGAAACGGGTACCTGGGTCGGGTCGGATCGGGGCAGATGTCACAAGTCATGCAACGTTGTCCATTTGATGACCCATACTTAGATTAGACTATGTGAGCAGCACCCACATGAGGAAGGCATACCACACGATGATGTGGTTGGATTCACACCATTTATGAGGTTAATTTTACACGCGTTCAAAGTCGAAGGTTCAAACCTGTAGCACAAACTGTGTTTTTGATTTTTTCCTGATAATTATTATATGAAACATATTAAATGCATATAGCGTCGTCGGATTAAGTAATAACTCGGTAAATCACCACGGTGGTTTACATGTTATGTCTATATTGTAATTTTAGTTTTAGACCATGCACAAATGTTGAAGTCATGCATCGAGTACATCCAACGCCTATGTATTATTTTAAATGTCTCACTCAGTTATAAACGTTTGGTCTTTTGTCTTGATACATATTGTTTTAAATATGATACATAAGTTATGTATGTTATTTTTTTAACGACTATTTGGATCACCTGATGGGTCAATGACGCACCCACACATTTGCATTATGTTCTCATAAGAGCATCTACAACAACAAATTTATACAAACCGTCACGTCAGTGCCACATCAGATTTCAAACTTTTCTCAAAAGCCTCGCTTTATTCTACAACAACAAACCTTCACAAACTCATCATATAATATTAAAATATTAAGAAATATATATATACATGTTATATATATGTGTGTGGTTGAGAGAGTGGCCCCCACCTTTTTGCCACCTATGATGTTTGAATGTAGTCACAAACTTTGTGAATCAAACTTTTAGCTCACAACAACAAAAGTTGGTGTTCCTCTTGTTTAAAGTCATCCACATCATCCAAATCTTGGTATTCACACCCCATTGTGGATGCTCTAAGGACACCTATCATAAATGATAAAACCTTCTGACCCAACTTGAACCCTATATATTTTATCAAATGTGAGAGCTGAACTAAAACCTTCATTTTTTAAATCGAAGAATTAGATGTATCACCTCAACCTCACTTGATCTCTAAATCATTGACATAAGTTATTTATGTGCACGTCTTTGTTCCTCTCTTTATTTCTAATTATTATATTTTATTTATCACCTACAATTACAATTACATTATTTGATTTTCACAATTTATAAAATGTCACTTGTCTCGAAACAAATACGTGTGTATAGATATACAAAAAGAGACGATCGTGGTTATGATTATGGTACCACACCTGGCTAGAATCTTTAAAGATAAAAAAGAAAAGACGCTAAAAGTTTTTAAAAGCATGATACCCTGGTCCTTCTTGGGTCTCTACATTTGAAGCATGACTCTTTACACTTTCGACTCATCATCAAATTCAGTAATTCACACACACTCCCTCCCAACTAATTATATAAAAATATAAATATCTAAAAGGATAAATAGGTGAAAAAATGTGTGGTGGGTGCCATTCCATCGGAGTGGTCAATTCACATGGCAAATGATGGATGACCCGGCTTTTGGCCTGGGTTTGAATCCTGATGCCGCCTGGATTTTAGCGTTTGTTTCTAGACTTATTCTGGTTAACTTCTGACGGGTTGGGGTTGTTGGGTTTTACCAGGAACGCCCAAACCAAACTCGGATGTCGGCGTGGATTCGGCTAAGACAACATAGTCCTTTCGTAGGACTTGTGATTTCCCTTAATTGAAAAAGTCACCATTCGAAAAAAAAGGTGAAAAAATGTGTGTGCTAACACACACATATATATCACACATATACATCATGGTCGGCGTTGGGGAGGGGTACGGTAGGCGACCGCCCATAGACGGATTCAAGATTTTAGAAGCATGGGTCAGTGCCCACCGTCCATTCCTTCTTTGTAATGTTATAGGTAACCAAATTTTTTTTGTTGTGGTTTAAAAGCTCACCCTTCAAACTTCAATACTGATGTACAATCCATTAAAATCTAACTCTAATTGGTCGATTTTTATTTTTTGAAAGCATTGCGCCATTATAAATGAACTTCTAACTCTCAAATACCTCTTCGACTTCTCATATTCTGCCTCCCGACACGTTGCCCCATTGCTGTCGATCTGTATTGTGCCCTCGGTACAAAATAATATGTATCCGCCTCTGCCGCAAAGTGCCCACTCCCAAATTGTTTTTATTTTATAAGAAAACATATGTAAATCTTTTAAAAAAACTAATTAGCATATTTTTGCCTCAAAGTTGTGTGGATTCTCAGGATGGGTATGACACACACACACATACAACACCAACACATCCGACTATGGTAATCTGTCGGAAAACGTGTGGGTAGTGTATACCCTGGCAGTTTTATCACCCCATGCAATCTAAAATGTCTAGCGGTGCTGCTTGTTTTGCGTTTACCATCTATATTAATGTGATTTAAATAGTTTATTATGAAATGGAGATGGAAAGGGAAAGTACTTAATTATATTAAAACAGATATATACATAAACATGACTGAGTAAAAGTGTAAGTAGGACTGTTTAAAGGGTTAACCTGACCCTTTTACCTAATACTCTACCCAGATCCTTTACCCTTTTAGGAAGAAACATAGACCCGTGAACCTACCCTCTAACCAATAAAAGGGTCGGGTATAAATAAGGGTTTCAAGGGTTTAACCCTTTACCCTTTAAGACAGTAATCACATCTCATTTTTCTGCATTTACTAGTTGCATATCTCATAAATTACTTTAATATATGAATTCTAAACAATTATACTTATAATTTAATAACATGGTAAAGTCTAACTTCGAAAGTTTATCAATCATTTGAACTGATGCAAACAATATTCACATTCAAAAATTACTTGTAGAGAACAATTCAGTAATTTCCATATATATGTTTTCATTCAGTAGTATGACCTTTTATTTTTATTTTTCTAGTAGTTGGGAAATTTTTGATGAATCATATATGAAATACAAACCTCTCATAAATTTTAGATTAGTCATGAATTTAATGTATATCTATCTAGTAAACGGGTCAATGGTTTGAAAAAAGGTCGGACCATTGAAACCCTTTTACCCTTTAAGGTGAAATTTAAATACCCTTTACCCGACCCATATTTTTTAAAAGTTGCTAATTAAGACTTAAAACATTGATATTGGAAATATCGGTGATATATCGGTCAAATATAAGTCCAATATCAGTAAATATCTATTATCGGTACCGATATTCTGAACCGACATTCCGATTTATATATCGCCAAGGGCCCGATAACCGATATATCAGTGATATATCGACGACATCGACTGCATAGGTTGTGAATAAACATAGCCTTAGGATTAAACCTTAACCCAATTGATGTTTTAAGTCTCCAACAAACCAACTTCATTCCGGTTTAAAAAATGAGTTATGACAAGTTTAAAGCCGTTTAAAGAAAACAATAAAAAATGGGCCCTTGTTGGGTTTTCATGCACATAAATTACAAAAACACATTCTTTGGCCCATTAGGGCTTTATGTAGCTACAAATTGGGCCTCTTCTTATCCAGTCAAAATTCATCTTAAAATTTTTAAAACGCCAGTTCCCACAAATTTTAGGCGCCAAATAATTCAAAAATATTTTGAATCCAATCCACAAAAACTCATAAATACACCCAACAAATCTGCTTAGCCACATTACATCTTCCAGTCCAGCTATTATTCACTCTACAGTCTTCCAGTCTCCAAGGTAAATTAAAACAATTAAATCTGAACATAAGTTTCATTTACGAGCACCGATTAGGTTCAGATTTGGTATCGGTTGTTACACTGGTACCGAAAACATGTTGAATACAAGATCTGAACCTAAGCTGAAAAGTTGAAACAGTTTATAAATAGTTTAGGTTCAGATTTTAATTTTAATCTTTTTTTTTTTTTGTTAAATACATGCATTGTACAGTCAGATTTTTATTTTTTAGGGGTTTTAGAAATCTGAATCAGATCTGTGTTTTTGTAATTGAAGGGTAATTTAGTAATTTTTGAGATGGATGTTAAGATTTATGAACTGTTTGTTTTTCTGTAATTGAAGGTTAATTTAGTAATTGTTGAGATGGTTTATAAAATTATGAACAGTTTGCTTGATGTACTTGAAGGGTAATTTAGTAACATTTGGGATGGATTATAGGATTTATGAACAGTTTGCTTTTGTAATTTGATGGCTAGTTTAGTAAATTTTGAGATGGATTATAAGATTTATGAACAGTTTGTTTTTTGTACTTGAAGGGTAATTCAGTAATTTTTGAGATAGGTTTTATAAGATTTATGAACAATTTGCTTTCTGTAATTGAAGGGTAATTTAGGTACATTTGCGATGGGTTTTAAGATTTATGAACAGTTTGCTATCTGTAAATGAAGGGTATTTTTGTAATATTTGTGATGGTTTATAAGATTTATGAACAGTTTGTTTGCTGTAATTGAAGGATAAATTTGTAATTTATATGATGGATTATAAGATGTATGAGCAGTTTGATTTCTGTAATTGAAGGGTAGTTTAGTAATATTTGAGATGGTTTATAAGATTTATGAACAGTTTGTTTGCTGTAAATGAAGGTTAATTTAGTAATTATTGAGATAGATTATAAGATATATGAACAGTTAGCTTTCTGTAATTGAAGGGTAATTTAGTATTTTTTTGAGATGGATTATTATATTTATGAATAGTTTGTTTTCTGTAATTGAAGGGTAATTTAGTAATTCTTGAGATGGTTAATAAGATTTATGAATAATTTGTTTGTTTATTTGTTTGTTAGTCAGGTTTGAACAATGGCAGGAAAGGGTGGTAAGGGTTTGTTGGCCGGAAAAACTCCGGCAGGAGTGGCTAACAAGGAGAAAGATAAGAAGAGACTGATGTCTCGGTCCGCTAGAGCCGGTCTTCAGGTCTGGTTCTAAACGCTAACTATTTGTTGCATTCACTGTGATAGTCATTCAGCTTTGTTTTGGATGATTGGTTGTTAAAATTTAATATCGTAAATACGAGTTGTAAATGAAAAAATCGAATGAAAATAAAACCTAGTTTTATGTTTTTTTAAACAAAATTGATTTTATTGTTCGGTTTTGGTTTTGCATGTAATATACACTGAAAGAAACTGGATTTTTATGTTTAATATTTAATTAGTTATTAGTTACCGATATGAGTTAGTTCCAAATTTATTTTTTTGGGTCATAAAATTGTTTTTTCGCATAAATTATCAAGCTTTATTGGTGCTTTGTTGTTGTTTTGCTATTCAAATGCTCACAGATTTGAAACTGAATGTTTTTAAATAGCTCAACTGAAGTTTTGGTTTTTGGTTTGATTTTATAAAAAATAAAAAAATGTTTTGTCAGATTATTTTTTGAGTTAAATAAGCTGGTCTGGATGTGAATTTAGAATTTGTTTTTGAGAAGTGTTTTGGAATTTTAGTACAAAAGCTTGCTTGATTATTTGTGTGTTCAAGTGTTTTCGATATGAATTTTGTATATGCTTATTCTAATAGTATTTTGTTAGTTTTTGAGATTTAAATCATATGGGCAAGATATATGACAAAGTTCTACATTCATATTCAAGACTGCTTATTTAAATCAAAATGTCCTTTTACTTGTAAGCACTTAGATCTTAGCAACGGTTTTAACTTGCAAAATACATCGTAAAACAATTAGTCATCTTATTTCTTTAAACCATATGAATTGACTTTTAACAGTATTCCAAGTATACATGCAGTATAAAAAAGATGCAGGTTCTTTAGAATGAGTTGTTTAACATTGCTTTAGATATTCATGAAATAGTTATATTATAAATATATCATTTGCATATTTCTAAATACTAAACGCCTATTGATTTATTTAATCCAAGCTTTTGCTTATAATGTGTTATTTTTTTTCATCTTGAGGTGATTTTTTTATCTCAGATTTTAGAAGCTAATGTTTTCCTTTTTAATTTTGGTGGACTTTTTAATCTTACTTTTTAACTTTTAAAAGGTTGCAATGCTTTGGATGATGTATACATGAGGGGTGCAAACGAGCCGAGTTGAGCCGAGCCCGAGCTTGACCGGCTTACGTAGAGCTCGAGCTTGGCTTGTGAGTAGATTTTTAAAACTCGTGCTTGGGTCGTTTACCATTTATAAGTTATTTTTTCTATTATAATTTTCTGTATAAGTTAATATATATTATTTAGTTATTTTTATGTATTTTTTATAACATGATATATATATATATATATATATATATATATATATATATATATATATATATATATATATATAATTGATAATTATTAAATATATATTTAAAAATATAATTATATAAATGGCAGGCTTGTTTAGGCTTGCGAGCCGGCTCGAGCTTGATAAGTGAGGCTCGGGCTCGTTTATTAAACGAGCTTACTTTTAGGCTCGGGTTCGGGCTCGATTAAGCTTGGCTCGTTCGAGCTTTTTAACGAACTGATCTCTAGTAGCTCACAAGCTGCTCGGCTTGTTTGCACCCCTATGTATGCTAATATAAAGTTGGATTTAAAACTTTTGTTAACTAGTCAAAACAACCATGGTTATTCTAACTAAAATACTCAAGACTAAGCTGATCTTATAAATGTTTATATCAGTGTCTTGCAAGTAATATCTTTTAGCAAATTATATTTGATAAAGTTGACGTTTATATTGCCTTTTATTTATAAATTCTTT